>NC_142706.1:27062011-27365041 GCF_055471065.1 Atractosteus spatula | reverse complement strand
AATGTATATTTGAACAATGAAAATATATTTTTCTTGGATTCTCATGTATCTGATACAAGTATCTTTTAATACAGTCTTTGTTGTGCTCTTGAGGATCTTTGTGATATTTTGAGCTCTGGTTGAATGATAAGTGTCACAGTTTAAATAATTTTTGTACTTAGAAATTATGAAACGCTCTGTTAAAAGCAAGGGAGTTTTTATGTCCGTTACAGTAGTAAATGCCTGACAAAGTAGGGCTTGGACAGATTCCAAGTGCTTGTACAAATGTGCTAAAGAAATTATCAAAAAAGTCATTCCTTTATCGTATTGGCTAGCTAATGTCCTGTCCTCATTAGTTAGATCAGCGAAATGCTGTGGTGTTTGTCAAAGAAAAAAATAAAAGTATTTTCGTTTAAATTGACGGTTAGAAAGAATGTGGACCAGCGTAATACTTTGAGTTTACAGCTTGTCCAAAGTCATTCATTGTTAATAATATTAGTAATATCTTCGGTAAAGGCTTTGATGCATAAAATATTTCTGCATAATTAAAATATTTCTGATAAAGGTAGGTTGTGTACTTTTGTCCAACTGAGCAATCTTGCTTTAATAATATATACCAACTTTTTAATGACTGATGATTATCATGCTGTAATACACAGTTTAAATTTAAAAACTCAAATGTTGTACATGAGAGGTTAAGCTTTATTGGCTCCTCCTGGCGGTTTTACAAGGTGATTCCGGATACTTTCCGGCACGACGTCAAATGACGCGTTACACCGCGAGATACTGTGTTTTGATGCAACACGCCCACCACGGTATATCGCGAAATACCCCACCCGTTTTGAATGGCTGCATCTGTATATACTGATGGAAAAAAACACAACATTGTCTGGAATGAGAATACTATAGTTATAGCTTATGTGCTTTTACAAAAAGTTGTCAGTTTGTTTTAAGCCCTCTAACCAGCAATACAGCTTGTGCAGTGAGGCATTGCAACTTGTCAATCACACGATCGTTAGGTGCAATTTTACCCAGGTGGAACAATGCCTGATCAGGTCACCTTTAAAAAGGCCTTAATTCAAAGCTTAAGTCACTGCAAGAAAAAGGCCACACTTAGTCAGTTTTCTGTGTATTCCATAATGACTCAAATGTCACCAGAGACAAGGGAGAGGGCCATTGGCGTACTGCAGACAGGCATGTCATGTGCCAGCGTTGCCAGACACTATGGAGTAAGCCACTCTACAGTGTCCCAACTGCAGAGAAGGTTTCAGCAGACCAGCAGGAAAGATGTCCGTCCAAGATCCGGTTGCCCTCGAGTGACCACACCAGAGTAGGACCAACACATCAGACTGCTCCATCTGAGAGATCATTTCAGATCTGCCACCCGTGCTGCTGCTGAAACTGCCGGCAGACACAATGGCCGCATCAGTGAAAGGACAGTGAGGCTCCATGCTGCTGGCCTTAGAGGAAGGTGACTTGTCAGGAGCCCTCTGCTCACACCTCCTAGACATCACACCCGACTGGCTTGGGCCAGACAGAGGCTGCGATGGACTCTTCAGCAGTGACATCAGGTCCTCTTCACGGACGAGTCACTCTTCAGCCTGTTCCATGCAGACAGGATGGGCAGAGTGTGGAGGAGGAGTGGTTGCGTTTCATTTTTCTATCAGTATATTTTGGCAATGTCCAAGAATTCAATCTTATTGGGAAGAAGTGTGGTCTCAGATTCAAGATATATTATGTTAAGAAATTCCAAATTCTTGTTCAATTCTATATCTGGGTAATCTGCCTGACAAGGTTGTGGGAAGAGATAAATACTTGCTAAAAGTATTCTTGGCAGCAAGTAAGAAAGGTATAACATGTACAGTAAATGGTTACAAAGAGACCCCCCACAACCAAAGAAAATTGGATTGTTATTGTTTCAGAGATTTATGAAATGGAAAAATTAACCTTTCTGTTAAGACTACAGAAGGAAGATTTTGAGAGATACTTGGAGAGGTGGATTATTTCTAGAACCTAATGAGAATGACTTTATGCATTATACCCTCTGTAAAGATGTAAAAGACTTTATACTTATTTATATTTATAATATTTGAGGTTTTGAGTTGACTGCCAACTGTCACGGATGTCGGAAGGAACGAACCATGGAGAGGCAGGTGAGCTGAAAAAGACCCATATGCATAGCTCAGCAGTTCAGAAGTCGTACAGAAACCAATGCTCTCAGACGTGGAGCGACCTGGATGCTATGCGGGTCTCAGGACATCCGAACATCAATGCTGAGCGAAGATGAATCAGTGACCTGGAAATATATAGCCCCAGAGAGAGAGACACTGGAAGGACAGCAAAGCACAGGAAACTAGGGACAGGACAGAGTAGGAGTGCCCTCTGACTGCAGAGGGCGTGACACCAACTCTCTTTTTTCTGATTACCTTTCTATGTTAATAAAAAACATAAGTAAAAAAAAGAAGCAGCCAGGTCGAGACAACTGGCTTGAAAGTTTCTCTGGAGGCAATAGCTGTAATCTGGTTTCAAATCTTGCTAAATGATCAAGATGGCGGAGCAGGGAAACTGCTGATTGTGTCTGGAAAATATGCAGTGAAATCACTGCCTGAGTGATTAGATCAAACTGGATATTAGTAGAAGTCAGTTTTGTAAAACTATTGACTGTTTTTACAGAGATATGAGAGAGCATGAACAGGAAACTAATTGCCCACATCAGGAAATACTAAGTTCAAATAAGTCTGAGGAGGGCAAAGCCGATAAAGCCATGTCAGCAGCCACATTTATTTGCAAACGTATCCTCCATATCTGAAAAATTACAGAAGCTGTATCTGCTACAGAAAGTTATTACAGTAGTTCCATTGGCCAATTAAAAGAGGCAGTGAGCCTCAATAATACACAAAATCAAAGAACTAAAAGAAGAGTGTAAAATGCTAAACGACAAAGTCGTTGTACTCACTCAAACAATGGAAAAACGCAAAATTAAAACTCATTGCTGAAGGAGTCTTCTAGACTTACGGTGTAGACAGATGAGAAGAAATATTATTATAATGGGAGTAAAGGAAAAAAATAAAAACGAACATACTGAGGAGTTGGTAAAAACATTAACAGTTTGAAATATGAGTTTATGTTAACAGAGGATCAGGTTGATGTAATAAGCTTTGAACAAGTGGATCATATACAGTAGGGAATAGGAGGTCTGAAGTACATTCAGAAGTAGCTAAACCACAGCCCTTGGTTCTTGCATTATAAAATGAAGATGATGGTGATGGAGAAAGGGAGAGAATTGAAAGGGAAGAGCGTCTCCATTAATCAGCAGTTTTCACAGGAGATAGTAACTAGGAGAAAGAAGCTATACCCAATTATGAAACATAGCCAAGTGCAGGGCATTATAGTACACCTAATAGTAGATAAATTACATCTTAATGGCAAGCTCTTTTGAGACTCCAAAATTACAACTTGGCTGTAAGGAAAATGTATCTCACATTAGGATATTCTTCTACTGCTATTTTAAAAAAACAAACATCTCTATGTTGAGATGACTAGTTTTTTTCTTTAACGCACTTACTGTACATTCGTCATTTTCTTTTTCACTATGATAAGGGCCATACTGAAGTTTGTAAGAGGGAATACAGGTGGGGTGGGGGGATAGGAATATAAAGGAGGCCATAATTTGGGAGGTCTTTTCCTTTCTTATTTAGAATCAAGATGGATAATTATATTAACACTGTGACTTGGAATGTAAAAGGTGCCAACAATACAAATAAACAGTATAAGATTATTAATTATTTAAAAAGGCTTAAAACACGAGTGGTTTTTCTGCAAGAAAGCCATTTAAAATTTTCAGATGTTCATCATATATGCTGGGATTGGGTCAGTCAGGTCTGTGGTTCTGGTGATTCTTGGAAGAGAGGAGAAAGAAAATTGAGGATCCAAATGGTAGATTTCTTTTTTTAATGGTAGATGGAATTCAACATTTATGGCAATGGTCAATATTTATGGGCTTAACTTAGATGACCCTGTATTTTATACAAAAATAGATTCCAAACTCATATTGTCATGCTCTCTACGGCTAGAGGGCTCTCCTACTCTGTCCTGCTCCTAGTTTCCCTGTGCCTTTTCTTGTCCTTATGGTGTGTCTTTGTGTGGGGCTATATATTTCCAGGTCACCCTTTGGTCCTCTCTCAGCATTGAGGGCTTGGATGTCTTGAGACCCACTTAGCACCAGGTCATCTTCTCTGCAGCCTGAGGGCATAGGTTTTTCCTTGACATTGTCTGACCTCCTGAGCCTGGGCTAACCTCCTTGTTGCTTCTTTTGCCGCTATGCATAGGGTCTTTATTGCTCTCCTGTCCATTCCAGAGCATGCCCTTTCCAATATCCGTGACACATATGTTTTAAAAATACCTCTATAATTCTTTTTTTCTCTAGCAGACATAAGTTCTTCTCTAGATTTGATTTTTTTTGTTAATTATGACATGTAAGGACACTATTATTCATTCTTTTGTTATTTCATATCATACCCCTGTACAATTAAAATTCAGTTTACCAGGTACACAAACATTAAGAGGTAGATGGAAAATTAACAACTCATTGTTAGAGGACAAAATCATTCAAAAACATCTAGAAGAGTATATTAAAGATTTTGTGGAAATCAATGGAAAATCTGTTCCTAATGAAAGCATTATCTGGGAGACCCTGAAGTGTTGTCTGAGGAGGGAACTTATTAGAATAGCAAGTTATTACAAAACACAAAGACATCTGATGAATCAGAACTGTTGTCTCAAATTAAAGTTTGTTACTGAGTTACTGAGAGCTAAAATAGAGTTTGTCATAAATAGGGCTCAGCTTAGGTATTGTCAAGAGGGAGAAAAGGCAGGGAAAATGTATGCAGCCAGGATAAAGAAACATATGACACATAATAATAAACAGTATATAGTATTACCAAGGCCTATGAGGACATTCTGTATTAACGATAAATTACTGGGCATGAGACAGCACAGGAAATGTTTGATGTTCTGCATGACTACATGGAGGGCAGACAAATTCCCTGGGATTGGATGGGTGGATTTTGCACTGACGAATCTCCCGCCATAGCGGGTCATTGGGCATCCCTCCATACACTGATCAGGGATGTTTCACTCTCTGCCATATGGACTCACTGTATGATACACTGTGAGCAACTTGCATCAAAGGAACTGAGCGTTGCCCATGCTGTTTTAGAGCAGGTGACTACCATCGTCAACTACATTAAACCACATAAGATAAGATAACTTTATTGGCCATATACAATTTCTTGTATTAGGAATTTGTATTTCTGCATACCCCAGCTTGCTCTTCATGAGACACAAAGACAGGGAGAGAAGCTTAGGGTCAGAGCGCAGGGTCTGCCCCCGGAGCAGTTGGGATTAAGGGCCTTTCTCAGGGGCCCAACCTTCCAGCAACAGGTGCAGTCCTTAGCCACAGAGCCACCACACCGCCCATTACATTAAACCCCATCCACTACGTGCGTGTTTGTTTGCAGAATCGTGCAGTGATATGGACTCTGAGCATGACAGTTTTCTCTTACACACATAGGCACGGTGGCTTTCAAGGGGGAGGGTGTTGGAGTGATTTTTTGAGCTGAGGGATGAGCTTTTGGCATTTGCCATGGATGTGAAAAAAAACAGAATTTGTCAACTTTTTGTGTGATCAGCAGAAACTAAATGAACTGAATGTTAACATGCAGGGAAAAACAAAAAACAAAATCCTCTCGAAGTTTCTGACAGACAACGGTATAGATTGACCACTGCCCCACAAAAGCGATGAGTGATCATCTGAGAGCCCTTGAGGAGCACTTTGTCTCTTAATTTCCTGAACTGGACATGTTAAAGTTTGACTGGGTGAGGGATCCATTCCACTGTGAAGTGGGCAGTACAGACCTGCCTGCCAGCTCTGTAGAAAAAGCTGGTCGAACTGTCATGTGATAGGACGCTACTAGGACTGCACTCCTGGCTATCACTGGAGGAATTTTGGTTTGGCACAAAAGGTGAATACCCAGAATTGTCATTATGTGCCCTAAAAATGTTGGTCCCCTTTCCAAGCACTTATTTCAGCGAATCATAATAATAATGCTCAAGCCCTGCCCTCTCATTAGACGAGGTGAGTGAAAATTAACGGGTGCCCAAGACAGTCCAGTTTCTCTCACTGATTTAATCAGGCAGAGGATTGCTGATAGCAGATGTTTGATAGATATTGAGCTAAATTACCTGATTAATATATACCTGAATAATGCTATAGTAACAATGTTTTGTTATTTTCTCTCTATTACATATTTATGGATATAGCTTAAAAGCACTGTGTTTGGTTGGTTTGGTAAATATATGTCATCCTTTGTTAGCTCTACCTTAATGGTATTTTGTATGTGTTCTACTTATGTGGAATTGTTATTCATGACACAATTAAAATTGATAGTCATAACCCTAACCCTGTAAGAATTGGCCCGCGAACCCCATATGATTTTCCCATTTGGCCCCCTTGTTAGTTTAATTGAATAGACCTGCTCTAATTAAAGGGATCATAAGAATTTTGGGACCTAAAAAAGGGGTCACTGGCCAAATAAGTTTGCGAACCCCTGGCTTAATCCCAAAGCGATACTGGCTCAAGGGATCATCTTGGATTCTGGGGTCAAAATGCTGCAGTCTAATGATTCATCTATTAGCATATTGCTATTAACATACAGATGCAGCCATTCAAAGTGCGTGGCACAGACACGTACCGGAGGTAATTGGCTACGGCCTCGCGCATCGTGACGCGCGTTGACGCAAAATACCGCGCTTCGTGATTGGTTGACCGACAGGGGCACTTGTGGTCCGTTGGTCGGTCGTAGAAAGATTTAAATGTCTTTACTGTGCCCGTTTTAGTATTGAATATTTACATGGAATTTTACCACTGAAGGGAAATCTTAGTAGCTGAGCATAAAAAGAATAGGAGCATACTGTAACGCGTGTGAAGGCCATAAACGATATTAATTTTGGAACATAAACATACAGTATATGGCTGGTCTCGGTACTTTAAATAAAAAATACACACCAGTATTCCATTTCTCCCTAAACATTTTAAGCATCGAAGTCTTTAACTAACGTGATACCGGAGTCAACAAGCATACTTTTAGAATTTGATTAAAAGGGAATATAATAGGGAATCGCGTATCTAAAGAAATTAATAACGATATAATTATATTCATGTACCGCAACACAAGAATAGTACACGCTGTACACTGTCTGTTGATAATGTTTCTGTAGTGCTTTTTCAGCACTCTGCATGTGACCTTGCCGGTGGCGTTGTGGGTTAGGTTCCTGACTCCCATGTCACATGGTGAGTGTTCAAATCCAGCTGAAGCCATGACTTTTTTTAAACAAACATTTCTTTGAAAAAATAAAACTGGGTCAGAGATTAAATAAAACCTCACTCGCACCAAACAAATTTATATTTCTAAATATCACAACATGATCGAATTTAAGTCATTTTAATAACAATGAATAGTCACCTATGCATTACAATATAAACATTTATATTGATTTAAATCGCGTTTTGATTTAAATCGCAAACGCATGTTTAATTATATGTGTTTTTTGATTCACAATCAGACAAATGCAACATAAATTGATATCTTTGTCTTCTAAGTATCTTAATAAACTTTCAGCATAGCTTTCTCCCCGTTTAGATTTATTTTTCTTGGGATCTTGGGATCAAACGTGGAAAGATTAGATTGTAATCGTTTTTATTTTTTAAATACATTTTAGAAAAGTGTAATCTATACTAAAAAGCTGTACACCACCTGCTATAAAGATACATATTGTAATACTTTCGGGTTCGGATAGGACAGACACAGGAACTCAGACTTGCGGAGTTAAAGCAAGTTAAAGCCTTGATTTTATATATCACCTTTAAAAGTGGCATCTCAAAGCAAAGTAAATACACAACACTGATTGTACCCATCTGTCATGCTAATAAAGCACCTTGAATTGAATTGAATTGAGAGAGAGAGGGGGGGAGGGCGAGCGAGAGAGCACAGCCAGGACAGACAGGCAAATAAGATACACTCCACAGACATTCACAACAGCGACATATCATAAAACGTTTGCACATATAGTTAAATTATTAGTTGTTTTTCAGGAAGTTAAAAAAACACTTGAATTACTTATCCAGTCTCTCGAAATAAAATTATTTTTCAAGCAATGCAACTAACGTCGGGCAACGTGTTTTTTTAATCCAACGTTGACAGCCACATCTTAAATCTTGTCAGTCAGCTCTTTTTTCTCTATTTGAATTGTGGCGATTCAAACAACCTGGGATAACAAGTGGTCTCAAAGTCACCGAGCTCACAGAGCTTTAACAACAGATGACAATTCCCTTAGTCCTTCCTTAGTCTTCCTGAAATTGTCAGATTATGAGTGAATAAAAGCATTTTATTAAAAACATGTTTGCGTTTGTTTGGGAGCTATATTATGTGTTTTTCATATGTAAGATATAATGATGTGTTCCCACTTACACATCGCACGACTTTAAAAGCTAGAAAAACAGGTTTCGATTCACATTATCTGGCGAGGCTTGTTTTGTCAAAGGACAGCACAAAAAAACAGACAATACACGGGGGGGGAGGGCAAGCGAGAGAGAGAGAGTTTTTTGCCCTCTGTCAAAAAACCCTAAATCACCCGGGGCAGAGACTCTGGGGTGATCATTGTGTGGTACAGAGCGGAGCTCAGTCACTCCAAACAAGTAGTAAAGAGAGAAGAGTCAACAATTGATTTAAGGACGATCTGTCAAAGTGCAATGAAATACAATATTGTTGTTGTTGTTATTGTTGTTTTTATCCTGTAAAGCGTTCTGAGAAGCCACCTTTAAAGGCAATATATAAAAGCACTGATTCTTATGGAATGTGTTTTCTTTCTTCTTTTTTTCAGCATGGAATAAACCTATTACTTGATTCTTATGGATGCCCGGTTCCGCCGGGGATTCAAAAAAAAATATTTTTTTAATCGCATATCTAAGGAAATAGCAGTATAACCTTGTTCATGCACAAACAGTGGCATGTTACATTATTAATTTGGGTGTCTCCTCTTGCCAGAAAGCTCTAAATTGCATTTTGAGTGCGGTTTTTGACTTTTTTTAAATTGCAACCCATAAATATAGCTGATACTGTTTAGACTTTTAATTATTTTAAACTGTATTACAGCAGCACAATGCACAATGCAACGTAAATTGCAAAAATGCACTTGGAATCTGTCCAAGCCCTACTTTGTCAGGCATTTTCTTTTACTGTAATGGACATAAAAACTCCCTTGCTTTTAACAGAGCGTTTCATAATTTCTAACTACGGAAATTATTTAAACTGCGACACTTATCATTCAACCAGAGCTCGAAATATCACAAGGTTCCTCAAGAGCACAGCAAAGACTGTATTAAAAGTATACTAGTGACAAACTAGTATACTTTAGATCTTTTTTTCTGAACCGGGGAAAATCTGATCATGTTTCTCTAAAACAATAATAAAAAACATTATTTTACATATCACCTTTATGTGATATCACCTTAAGGACAGCACATACAAGGGTTAATTGCACAATGGACCGCGCAAAGAAATTTAAAATAGTCTTCTTTAGGTGTGAGGGCAGGAGTGGATCGCAGCAGGCATAATCAACAAATTAGGAAAACAAAGAACAGGACAGGTGAGACGTGTATCCAGAGAGCGAGTGATCAGAAAAAGGAACAGCTGTTACGCCCAGGTTTTACGCTCTCTCTGCTGAATGAATAAAACCATTTTATTAAAAACGCGTTTGTGTTTGTCTGGGTATTTACTTTGTAATCTGTGGTTTACATCTACTGTATTGCTTTGAGATGCCACTTTTAAAGGTGATATGTAAAATAAAGTTTTTTTTATTATTGTTATAGAGAAACATGATCAGATTTTCCCTGGTTCAGAAAAAAAGATCTAAAGTGCTTACACCTAACTTTCTTAATTAGATGTATTTAAAACAGTGAACTACTGTAGGTGTAACATAACATTCAGAAATACAATCGAGAATAGTTTTGTGGTGTTTGTATAGATGAAACGGTCCTAAAACGTATAACGTAACAAAATTAAAGACGATTAAAATCTGTTATCTTTCCACTTGTATGTCATCGGAAAATACAAGAAGTTTCTGCTTTGTGCAAGGATGGTATCAAAAAGTAATCTAAGTGGTGAAAAAGCTGTGCTCAATGATAATTAAGGGACTTAAAAGTAAAAGGAGATGCTTCATATTGCTTGACTAATTTTAAAAACTAAGTTATAAATGCAGACGCTCTCTTGGTGCCGCGCCGGGTCTAAATATCTAAATATACATTCGCCCCGGGCAGAGGCCGAAGAGCGCCCAGCTGGGGTGTGCGGGGAAGAGCAGGACAGGAGTGAAAGTGGTCAGGGCGGGGTTTAGGAAGGCCGCCGACCAGTGCGGCTGTCCCACAGTGAAGCGGGCGTACAGTCTGGGGAGGTATCCGTTTTCCTCGTAAATAGTTCCCTGCTTTTGCACCCCTGGGTCTTACTCTCTCTCTCTTTTCTCTCTCTCTCGGGCGCGCGGGCAGTGTGTTGGCTCGCGCTGTTGGCGGGCGGGGGCGTGGGAGAGCCGGGCTAGCAGGTGGTGACGGAGAAGAAAAATAAAGGCTTTAACTTGCTTTAACTCTGCAAGTCTGAGTTCTTGTGTCCGTCCTATCCAAACCCGAAAGTATTACAATATGTATCTGTATAGCAGGTGGTGTACAGCTTTTTAGTATAGATTACACTTTTCTAAAACGTATTTAAAAAACACAGATGACTGCAAAAAAGTCCACAAATGACTCCGAATTAGTCCGAATCATGCCAATTACCAGTTAACAGGTATTTTTAATGCATCTAGTGTGAAAGGCTTTCAATTTTGTGGCATTGCATTTTTTTACATCCTGCTGCTGGAAAGACATTTAAAATACGAAATGGGTGAGTGGTTTTCAGTGAAAATTACAATTCCCAGACAAGTTTGGCCAAACTTGTTCTTTCCTCTAAGTTTAAAAAGAGTTTAGCATGTACAAAGTGTGGATTGAGAATTTTGATTTTTGACCATTTTTGACAGGCTTAGCAAAAACAGCAAAATGGGGCCAAAATTGTTTTTCGAGGAAACAGCAAAACAACACCTGTCCTGCACTACAAATACATCCTAATGCACAGCAAATGCATTAGAACATGTGTAGGTGTTGTTCCAACACTAACCTTAACCCTAGAAACACAGCCACTAACTAGCAAAGTGAGGACATTAGCTAGCCAATATGATAAAGAAATAAATGATTATTTTGTTTATTTCTTTTGCACATTTATTTGAACATTTCCATCGATTGTACAAGCACTTAGAAACGCCTGTTTTCCATGTAAATAGTTCCCTGGTTCCGCACCCCGCACCAAACAAATTTATATTTCTAAATATCACAACATGATCGAATTTAACTCATTTTAATAACAGTGAATAGTAACCTATGCGTTCCAATATAAACATTTATATTGATTTAAATCGCGTTTAAATCGCCTTTATTTAAAACTCATAAATAAAGCTGATAATGTTTAGACTTTTAATTATTTAAAACTGTATTACAGAAGCACAATGCACAATGCAACGTAAATCGCTATCTTTGTCTTCTGCATAATAATGTTCACCTCTCTGTCCAGCAAATTAACAATAATAAAAATAATGAACTTTATTGTATATGGCGCCTTTAAAGGTGGCTCCTCAAAGCGCTTTACAGGATAAAAACAATAACAACAATAGTGTTAGGCTGGGCAAACGATTTTTTTTTTAATAGAAATACAAAATGAGATATAATGATGTGTTAGACTTAGACATTAGACATTAACGAAGCACCGATGCACTGCAAGTACAATCCCCCTCTCTGCGGGAGTGCTGGCAGTGACGAATTAAACCGGTTTCACAGGTATTTTCAAAGTAGAAGGGGGCAAGATTTCCAGCGAAAGACACCTCCCCCCCTCCAAAATCCAGTAAGTACAGTACTTACTAGTTAAGAAAGCTAGGCTCCTCAATGAAATCGCTTTAACATGCTAATACGTTGGTGTAACAGTCCGGGCGTGGCAAGCTTCTAATGTCAACCCGACAACGGCGAAAGGAACCCTTCTTTCATTGGAAGACAATGAACATATTCTAGCCCTAAATGAATTAATAGCAAACATTTTTACATAAAAGACATTTTTCCAAGAAAGTTTAGCCTTTGTCACTAATGAAACCACTAAATAAAGACATAAATATAGAAATCTTAAGATTTTTAAAATACATGACTTTGCTAAAATTTATTTAAAAATAGAAACGATTACAAACGCCAGCGGAGGGAGAGAGAGAACAGGGGAGGGATGTTGGTTTTGCATAAGGGGCGGGGCTATGGAAATGAGGTCTATTTGGGAATGTGGAGTTACATGTTCTGGCTGTTTGTGAATTATCGTTGTTGAGTATAGAGTGTTGAGGTATTGATTTTGTGTAATGCTTTATGTTGAAAATTGAGCTGGATTTTGTTTATGATAAAGAGGATAAACTGGGATGGGAGGAGGGTTTGGTTTTGCATAAGGGGCGGGATTATGATAATTGGAGGAATTTGGGAGAGTTTCCCGGCTATTTTTGGTTTGTATTACGAATAATTCGAAGATTACGAAGATTTGTTGTTGTTTTGTTGAGATTTAACTCCGCAAGTCTGAGTTCTTGTGTCCGTCCTATCCGAGCCCGAAAGTATTACAATATGTATCTTTATAGCAGGTGGTGTACAGCTTTTTAGTATAGATTACACTTTTCTAAAATGTATTTAAAAAATAAAAACGATTACAATCTAATCTTTTCACGTTTGATCCCAAGATCCCAAGAAAAATAAATCTAAACGGGGAGAAAGCTATGCTGAAAGTTTATTAAGATACTTAGAAGATAAAGATATCAATTTATGTTGCATTTGTCTGATTGTGAATCAAAAAACATATATTTAAACACGCGTTTGCGATTTAAATCAAAACGTTATTTAAATCAATATAAATGTTTATATTGTAACGCATAGGTGACTATTCATTGTTATTAAAATAACTTAAATTCGATCATGTTGTGATATTTAGCAATATAAAAGTCAATTAATTGTCCATAATATTGCTATTCTATTTTTTCAAAGAAATGTCGCAGTACACGAATATAATCATATCGTTATTAATTTCTTTAGATACACGATTCCATATTATATTAGCAAAAAAGCTTAAAACTACCACTTTTTCACACGCTATTTCACATGTTAGTTAAAGACTTCGTTGCTTAAAATGTTTAGGGAGAAATGGAATACTGGTGTGTATTTTTTCTTTAAAGTACCGATTCCCGGAATCTGACTGGCTGACACCCTTCTGAAGTGGTTCCATAATATCTGGTATACGGAAAAGAAAGCGTTGATAAAAAAAGTCTGGATTCTCATGCATCTGATACAAGTATCTTTTAATACAGTCTTTGCTGTGCTCTTGAGGATCCTTGTGATATTTTGAGCTCTGGTTGAATGATAAGTGTCGCAGTTTAAATAATTTTCGTAGTTAGAAATTATGAAACGCTCTGTTAAAAGCAAGGGAGTTTTTATGTCCGTTGCAGTAAAAGAAAATGCCTGACAAAGTAGGGCTTGGACAGATTCCAAGTGCTTGTACAAATGTGCTAAAGAAATTATACTTTGAGTTTACAGCTTGTCCAAAGTCATTCATTATTAATACTATTAGTAATATCTTCGGTAAAGGCTTTGATGCATAAATATTTCTGATAAAGGTAGGTTGTGTACTTTTGTCCAACTGAGCAATCTTGCTTTCATAAAATATACCCACTTTTTAATGACTGATGATTAACATGCTGTAATACACAGTTTAAATTTAAAAGCTCAAATGATGTACATGAGAGGTTAAGCTTTATTGGCTCCTCCTGGCGGTTTTACAAGGTGATGCCGGATACTTTCCGGCATGACGTCAAATGACGCGATATACCTCGTGATACTGCGTGATACTGCGTTTTGATGCGAAACGCCCACCGGTGTATACCACGAAATACCCCACCCATTTTGAATGGCTGCATCTGTAGCAATTGCTTCATCAGTGTAGTCATCCTGCTGTTTACAAAACCCTACAAACAAAAAGTCACAAAATTGAACTGACCATACAAAGAGGAATAGATGCTGAGGCTGGGATTCTAGGTAGAAGCACCCAGGCTTCTTAGGAGGTTTTCAAACTGTTTAGACTTGTTTATGATAGCATAAGGATTTTGTAGTCAACACAATACCTGACAGAAAGTGAACTTGAACTTGAACTTTATTGCCATATGAAAGTCTCTCGATTGTTAAAACAAGTGTAAAAACACAAAGTGAAGAAAGTGCATCAAGACAATATACAAACAATAGACAATGTACAAGTAAACAAGGGAACACAGGGAAAAAGGCATGCAGGAGACGGGAATGAAAACAGGGGGGCGTGTCCATGGTGTGCTGGTGGTCGGGGGAGGTGTGGCCGAGGCAAACAATCCAGAGATGAGTCAAAAAGGGAAATCCAAAACGGGGCAAAAGTCCAAAGTCAGGCAATCCATCCAAGACAGACGATTAAAACCAGAACCGGGTTGGGACCGGCAGGGGAATGGGAATGGGAACAGAAACAGAAACTTAAACCTTAACGGGGCCAGGCGCATCCAGGTCCCGGACTCGCTTGGTACGGGAACCAATGCAGAGCCCGGAATAGCGTCTGGCATTTAAGGGGGAACTAAAAAGGGTGCTGGAACAGGGAGCAGATGCGGGGGATGAGTGGAAAAACAAGGAAGGGCTGGAGCACCCTTAAGAGGAGGGGTTGCGATCGTGACAGATAGAAGCTATTGAGGAATCTGGTGGTTAGTGTCTGTATGCTTTTGTATCTCTTGCCTGAGGGCAGTGGGGTGAAGAGCTCGTGCCCGGGGTGGTGACTGTCCTCTGTGATGGCCAGAATTCTACCACGGCAGCGGTCCTCATAGAACTGTTTAATCTCAGTGAGACCACAGCCGATGATCTTCTGGGCCATATTGACCATTCTCTGCAGTGCCTTTTTTTCTTGAGAAGAGATGTTGCCGTAACACACGGTGATCCCGTTGGTGAGGATGCTCTCGGTGGTGCAGCGGTAGAAGTTCACCAACACAGGTACTGGCATCCCCCATAGCACCTCAAGAAATAAAGGCGCTGCTGAGCCTTCTTCAAGATAGAGTCAGTGTTCACAGTCCACGTTAGATCTTTAGAAATGTGAATTCCCCAAAACCTAAAGCTGGTGACTGTTTCCACTTCCGTTCCATCAATTCTGAGTGGGCTGTGAGTGTGTGGCCTGTGTCTCTGAAAGTCCACTATTAGCTCTTTCGTTTTATTTACGTTCAAGTCGAGATTATTGCTATGACACCACCTAAGCAGCTGTATGACTTCGTCCCTGTAAGGGGACTCATCATCATCGCTGATCAGGCCTATTATAGTGGTGTCATCTGCAAACTTAATGATGCGGTTGGTGCTGTGTCTTGCTGTGCAGTCGTGATTGAACAGGGAGTACAACCTTGGACTCAGACAGCAGCCTTGTGGGGTTCCAGTGCTCAGGGTGTGTGGTGTTGATGTTTTATTACCTATCCACACCACCTGTGGTCTCTTCATTAGAAAGTCCAACAGCCAGTTGCAGACAGAGTTGCACAGACCTAATCCCCTGAGCTTTGTCACGAGTTGACTGGGTATGATGGAATTGAATGCTGAACTGTAGTCCACAAACAGCATTCTCACATACGAGTTCTTAGTGTCCAGGTGTTCCAAGGCTGTTTGTAGAGCTAGGGAGACAGCATCATCAACTGATCCGTTGTTCTGGTAGGCGAATTGCAAGGGGTCCACGGACTCCTTGATGGAGGAGTTGATGTGTGACAACACCAGCTTCTCCAGGCATTTCATCACCACAGATGTTAATGCTACTGGGCGGTAATTGCTCAGGCACGTCACTTTTGCCTTTTTTGGGAGTGGAACAATAGTGTTTTTTTAAGCAGGTGGGAACAATGGACTGTGACAGGGAGGAGATAAAGATGTCCGTAAACACTGTGGTCAGCTGGGCTGCACATGTCCTCAGGATGCGAGGTGGTATCCCATCAGGCTCTGCAGCCTTATGGATTTTCACCCTGCTCAGAGTCTTCTGCACGTCCTGCTCTGAGAGTGCAAGGATTCCAGTCCAATTTCAGAGCTAAAATCACCAAGATAGAAAAAGTGACAGCAATCAGTGAGGTAAGACTTGAACCATTTATGTGCAATATCAGAATCTCCAAACAGTCTCAAGACAAGAAAATAAGATATCATGGTTAACAGTGTCAAAAGCAGCACTGATTTCAAGAAGAATAAGGATAGAAAGAGAACCAGAAGCAGAAGCCAGTTTGCTTCCAGGGAACCAGTAAAGGTAGACAAGCAAGAGATAACATAGTTAATTCGGTGTGGAGGTATCATGCATTGTAGAGAAAATGTGATGCCTAATGTTGTCGATCTTGGAGCTGAAAAACTCTAAGAATGTGTTGCTGAGCTGGAATGAGACAGGTAATGTGATGGGGCAGTTTGGCTTAAGTGTTGATGGTGGAGAACAAGCGTATATGGTTGTAATGGTTGTTTTCAATGACGTGGGATAAGTAGTTGTATCTAGCAGACCTGCGTCCTTGTATTCAGAAAAGTGCTCCTTCTAGACTGAAAATGATTAATGGAATTTAGATCCTACCAGATATAAATCCCATTGAAAACCTGTGGAGAGACCTGAAAACAGCAGTTGGGAGAAGTATATATTTAAATCTGGGAGAACTGGAGCAGTTTGCACAAGAAGAGTGGGTCAAACTTCCAGTACAGAAGTGCAAGAAGCTCATCGGTGGCTATAGTAAGCTCTTGATTGCAGTTATTTTGACCAAAGGCTGTGCTACCAAATATTGAGTCTGGGGTATCAAGAATTTTGTCAATGCCATTTCTTTTTATTTTCTGATTTAAAGGGATATATTAAGTTCTGAATCAAAAACAAAGGTTCTGTAATATTACCAGTGAAATTAAGAATTGTGGAGACCAAATACTTTGGTAAATTTCAACTTATTCATTGAGAAAATTGTGAGTTATTTAAAAAAAATTGCAAGGGTGTAAATATTTTTGGCCACGACTGTGTATGTGGTGTAGTGTGCGTATGGTAATGGTTAATAAATATTTGTTTAACCCAGTGTGCCTAAATTACTCTTTTCTCCAAAGCTGTGCCAGAGAACAAAGAATTCACATACCTCTAACTATAGCAACCACTTTGGTATATTCGTGGAGAAATTCTTACAAGGTTGTGGTTATGATTATCAATTTTGGTTATTGAGTAATCTGCTTGGTCTAATTTTCTCAATTTTTGTAAGCATCTATTTGTAACAATATGTTGAGAAGCAATCTGCCATGATAGAAATGGTTGCTTATTCACTCAAAGACTGGAATAAACAACATCATGGTAAAAATGCACTGATTATAACATTTGTCTTGTTAATTAAATACAGTAAATGTCATATACAGTAGTTAATCAAATTAGTGTTCATAAAGACAAGTTAATATCCATCTAACTAAACATTGTGAGGTGTGTTAGGAATTAAAGTTTAACACTTGAGATTGTAATGTAACTGTCAAATTTAAAAAATATATTGGCTATACATTTCTTGAAGAGTTTAAACTTTCTGCTGAAGATGGACCTAGGCTGGGTACATTGCAGCTGTCTAATCTGCCTCAGCTGGCTCCTTCTGTGCCAGGGATGTCCCAGGGCAAAGCGACAGAGCATTGCTAAGCTTGGTGCTGAAGACAGCTCCTCAGGGTAGTGAATTTAATAAAACTTCATAAAATACATTGCTTCATAAGGCAAGATGTCAAAACAAAGATCCAACTATTAATTTCAATGATCAAGAAAAATAACAATTGCTCACAAGTCACAAGTTTTCTTTTGTTGTCTGTTTATGTACACATTCTCTCTTGGCCTGGCATCTTAAACTAAAGTTAAAGTCCTGACTCGGACAGCAAATGTAACAGTCACATGGTTGGTGATGCTGTCAAATGCAAAGGCTTGATAGAGAAGAGTGGTCAAAGAATGTGAGCTGTGTCATACTTTTACAACCAGAGATTGTGGTTAGTGAATGGTGGTACTATCATGAAGAGTAGTGTCTTTTTCCACCCTGTAGGTTTTACACTGAGTCATCATCTTTTGGGTGAAGCAGATACAGAGGTGCCAGTGTTGCATAATTCATTATTAGAGAGGTGGAGAATGGACCCAGTTTATGATGCCCCAGGCTGTGTTATAGATCTGGGACTTGCTGCCCAGGTTTCAGCTTTTCAAGAAAAGATAAGGGTTAAGCAGCCACCATCACAAAACAACGTTGTCATTTAGGAATGTTAATTAAATATCACACCTCTCATGTGTAGTGGTTTGATGGGTTTACTGAGACAATTATCAATTGTAGCAGTAATCACGAGGTTGTTCGTTGGGGCTTTTAGAAAATCAATCGTCAGAACAACTAACAACGCACACACACGGGTTCAATACACGAGATACATTTATTGATATAAACTGTGCACCAAACATATACTAGTCTGCCTGGATACGAGCGGCAGACCTTACTGTGAGGGTTATCAATATACAAGGTATATAATCTCGAAGAGATGCAAACACAAAGAGATACACAACAGAGAATATATGTCAATATATATCGTTCGGTTACCAAATCACTAATCAGTGTTATTACCCACTGTTACTCTAAACTCAGAAGTAAATACATTACCCATGAATTAAATTGATAACAACTTGTGTTGAGGTACAATTAAATTCTCGAGACGCAATGTAGAACATGGGGTTTACTTATCCACTGTGTTTGGATTTGGAATTTCCCGGCACGAACACCAAACCAGCTGACAGGCTCTGTTGCAGCCTCTGTTCCAGCGGTTGTCCAATGGGCGTTGTGTCGGCGTCCTCTGGCTACCGGCCAACCAGTCGAGGTGCAGCTCGGAGTAGGACGGGTGGAGGAATCTAACTGCGGCGCGCAGGGCAGTCGTTGCTCCGAGGGGATCTACCAGCAGTCCGGCTGGCTAGTAGAAAGTCTCTATGCACAGAGTGTGACCGCGAGTCCTCACAAGTCACTCTTTTGCCTGGGAAGAAACTGGTTCGTTCCCGGTCCAGCGCTGCTTCTGAATAAGCTATTCAGGTTGTCGACGAGGGTCCAACTGTAGGCTGCCGTTGATCAAGCGGAGCATTCACGTTGGTAGAATTCTGAGTACGTACGGGATCCTCGGCCTCGCGCTTAGAACAAAGTCCAAGTCCTTTTGCAGACAACAGCAGTTGTCACGTGATTGTCTCTGAGGATGCGCGAAAATGGCCAAGGAGAGCCCAGAACTGAGCTTGCGCTCCCTTTTTGATCAGGACCCAGATGTGTGCTGATTGGTTGAGAGTTTGGCGGGCATTGGAGACCCACGTGGTATTACCACGCCCTGCCAGTCCCTGATTGGTTGGTCAAGGTGAGATATAAGTCACTTACTCTTGACACTTAGGAATGCAGTCCAGATGTCCATTCGGCACTCCCTAGACTGATAGGCGCCAATGGATGACCATTGATCATGATAGCCAGGCTTAGCTAATTGCATCCCCGTCTGGGAGCTTGCTTCTTATCAAAAGAAAACATCTTAAATCAGCCTGCATGAATTCGTTCTCTGTGGCTGCACCACAGAGATGGAGGGTGAGATGGGGCCTCCTTTAGGAGCATACCAACGCTTAATTCTGTCTTATTAACAAGCATTGCCGATACATATCCCCCTTTTTTGAAGGTCACGAGGTTCTGAGGCGTTGTTGCCTTCAAAACAAAAACAGAGTTAAGTGATGTTTGTTGTACCACGGTGGATTCTACCACCCAATATTCACATTACCTCTCGAGAATTTGTACAGGAAATAGTGTTGGAAAGAACATTGCGTATACCTGCTCTCAGTTATAAGGTACCTAGAAATGAGGCATTGGGCATCATCATTAGCCCTAGACCTTAAACTTCCGGCAGTTCACTATCAGTATCGGATAGCTCTGCAGCAGGCAGACGTTTGGGAGTGGTTACCTGATTTCGGTGATAAACCATTGCTCCCTTTGTCTCATTCAAACTACCCCGCAAGGCTTTGATACAAGAGAACAGCATCCAACACATTACCCCAGCCATGATCCAGCTACCCAGCAGCAGTGTCAAGATGACCACGTTTATTGTTCCTAGTGCCCCAGAGGATCCACAACGACTGTGCTTGGGACCTACCAGTGTAGTTTTTAAGTTTGTGTCGTTAAGAACAAATTCGACTACCTGTACACCCTCAAGACTTACTGTCTCTTGGATTCTCTCATCCAAGTCAACGCTGTGTCCTCTGAAAGCGTCCACAATCTCGAGTTCCGTTTCATACAGTTCTGACTCCAGGTGATACAGTGCTAAATCGTTGAGATGCACTATCGCTCCTTCAGGAACTTGTAGAAAAACTGTTTGGTTGGGTAGCTGCACTTCGGTAGCTGTATCATGCCTGTCATATGTTATTGTAACCGTTAACTGTGGTGTGCTGACCAGCCATTTCTTTCCCACCTGCTCAACCTGGGGTTCGTTAACCTCACTTTTGCTCGTCACTGTGGCTTTACACTTTTCAGTGGCAGCCCCCTTTCTGATACCACACAACCTCTGAGTTGTGTCCCTAAGGAATGGCTAAGTTGGGCATACCCAGTGGATATCCTTGGTTGATATACACAGTTCCAGGTTTGGAACAAGATACAAATTTGGATCATCCTCCTGGTAAGCTACGAGCGGTGGGGTGGTCAACTTCACATGCATGTCCCCCCTCCAGAAGCCAACGTTCGATATAGACTTGAGTCTATAGATATCCTTGCTACTCACGATGGGAAGGTTCAACAGGAAACCTATTTCCTTGGCTTCGGGGTTGACATGTATAGGAATGGCACTGCCTAGACTGTATGCAAGATGTATCTGCAATGGCTGCACCATCTCAGAAGTGGTTGTCCTAAGTACTTCTTCTACTAAGGACAGTGGAACCAAGTAGGTTGGAATCTGTCCCATGGCTGGGCTAGTTACCGTGGCACTAAGCTCCCTAAGCAAATCCTGCATCAGCATCCTGACCTGTTGCACGTAAGCATAATCCCACTGTAACACGTCGACAATCCTGCCCACGGTGTGGAGGGTGTTATTTAACACTGCTGCATGAAGGTTTACTGCTAATATTGTGCCCTGTAAGGTTTTCCCTAGGCTTTCCAGCCGCTGCTGCTGTTGATACAGTCTGTCACTACCCTCTGGCATTTCTGACACCTGCCTTCTTGGGGCAGTCAGGGTGAGAGTGCCGGTAACAAACAAACCTACCACAAAGAGCAAATGCACAACAGTGGCGGCAGCAATCAGTCCTCCCAAAAGTTTTTTTAGGGTGGCTGATCCCAGTCATCTCCTTCTGAGTGACTGTCGCCTTTCTAAGCTGGCGCAGCGTGTACATGGTGTCTTTCTCAGTATGCCATGTGGCATCCTGGGCACCAACATCCTGGAAATCTGGGGAGATCTGACGCAGCTGCTGATGCTGCTCCTCCATTTCCAGGGCACCTGTTTTTTTGATTTGTTCATGCCTGTGCTCTAGGAACCCTGCAGAGGGCGGTGCAGCGGTGGAGCATGCCTGACCCTCGGCTGAGTGGTCATCTGGAGCACCTGAGTGATCTGGGATTGTTACCCCATTCTCACTGTTCAGGTCCACCCTGCACACTTCCTGATTGAGGAATCCCTCTATCGGCATGTTTACAATCGTTCGCTGGGCGTGGGTGTAGGACACCTGCTCGCTCCCCCCTTCCCTCGCTAGGGGTTCCGGGAGCTGCCCCAGCATTGGGATAGCTAGTTCACTGTCTTTGAACTCGCTATCACCCACCAGGCCCATGTCAGTGCAGGCGGGGATTCTGACACCCCTCTTTGCGATGTCCTGCACTGGCAGGCGGGTGGCTTGACCATCCAGCTCCAGTCTGGGTGAACCACTGTTGGTCAGACTCAGACTGACAGACTGAGCTGGTGGCTGTAAGAAAACCGGCTCGGCTTTCATTCCCTGTCCCTTCTGGGGAACTGGGTGTGTTGGAAACCCTGCCATTGAGGCAGGAACAATCAGGTCAGTCTCTCTCACTACCTGGTAGTTGTGAGAAATAATGTTACCTGACTGCAGGTTCCCTGGGTCACAGCAGAGGGAATCGACATCTGGGATCAGGTGTGTCCACAGCGCAGTAGTCCCAGTGTCCAGCTGGACCTCCTGTCTAACCTGTGAATGTTGCACCAGGGGCACCTGGCGGTGGCCCCGTGACAGCTGCCCAAGCAGATCCTTACTAATAGAGGACCTCTCAGGGCTAAGGGTGAGGGCTACATCACCAACCTGCTCTCTTGCCATCTGGATCCCTTCCACCCCTGCGGGGTGGTGGTCCTGACCCCTCTTGGGTGCCAGAGTGCACAGGGAAAGCTCCTTTTCATCACCAAGTGGGGAGATCAGCTCCTCTTTAGGGATGTGAAAGGGGTGTGCTTTACCTGGTGGATCAGGCGGCTGCTCAGAGCACCGCTCCTGTGGCATGGAGGCTGTGGGACCTTGGCCAGGGCACGACTTCCCTGTAGTTTTGGAAAGCAAGAAGAGACATTTATTTCTCGTCCAGAGGAACCAGGAGGAACCTCCAACTCAGCTATAGTGTTCAGTGGGCACTGTGTGATCACAGCATAACCACTGAACCCCCCTTTTTGCTGTGCGACAGGCTTAGGGTTTTTGACCTGAGCCCACAATTTTCCACGCTGGCAGTCCACCAGAGGCTCCAGCCTGTCAAGCAGGTCTTGGCCAATGAGTAGTGGCTCTGTTTTAAACCTAGAGATATAAACAGGATGCACCACGTTCATTGGCCCGAACCTAAGTGTCACCCACACTCGGTGTGTGATCCTGGCATGATCCTGGGTATAGCTGTGTAATGTTTCATAGCCGTTCAGGGACGCCAAATATGTAATCATAGCCAAAATGTAAATGTAGTGGCTCTCTGAAGGCACCAGTTCTGTAGGGTTTGGGCATTTACTGAGACAATTATTAATTGTAGCAGTAAATCACAAAGTTGATTCTTGCGATGGCTTTAGAATCCAACCATGCGACATAACTCAAACAACGCACACACACAGGTACTAATACACGAGGATACATTTATTAATACATAAAATATGCATATAAACCTAACAGATCTTATCGAGAGGGTTATCAGAATACAAAAGATATATATTCAATCAGTTACGAAGTGTTACACATCAAGAGGACATACGTTCAGTATATCATTCATTAAGACCGTTTCATAAATGAACTTGGTTATAACTTCTACATTAGATACTCAAAACAAGTACAAAACTCTTAGGAATTAAATTGATATCAACTGGTTGGGATAACAATTGAATTCTCGAGCTGTAATGCATTGAAGTTGAATACTCATCCAATCTCTGGGGATTCAGATCTCCTGCGGGCACAAAGAAACAGTTGCAGGCTGTTGCTGTCCAATCCGCGCTCTCTGGCTACGTGCCAGGCTGTGCTGTGCGGCTTGCGACGGTGCGCTGCAGATGCTCACTGACCGGCTAGTTAGTGTTGGCTTTAACTAGCAAAGTTTGTGCACAGGAGAAAAGATGACTGTGGATCTCAGCAGGTCAGGAAGAGGACCGGTTCGTTCCTGATGAAGAGCTAGTTCTGAATAGTGATTCAGCTGTCCACAGTTCTGACCTGTTCACGAGGCCTGCTGCTGTTGCTAACCTCGGGTGGATCCTCTGGTTACTCTCTGGCAACCTCCGCTCTAGACTCTTAGAACAAAGGAAAGTTCTGGCACTCGGACACACTGGCCGTTCCGTGGTTGTCCGGGCTGAGTCTCAGGATGGTCAGGAGGCGCGCTGCGAGAATGTCCTGCCCTTGGGAGCCTTCTGCTCCTGGGCTGTCCTGCCCTGGAATTCTCCTTTGAATTCCCTTTAGAAAAGTCCACAAAATTCTCCACTGAATCTCCTGAATCTTACTGAATCTCACAGGCTCTCTGTGTTGCCTGTTTTTACCTGGAGGAACTTCAGCTCATTCATTGGCTGAAAGTTCCATGGGCATCAGAGTCCCACGTGGGTTACTCGGCCCTACCAGTCCCTGATTGGTTGATCAAGGTGAGATATGAGCCACTTACTCCTGACACTTAGGAATGCAGTCCAGATGTCCATCTGGCACTCCCTAGACAGATAGGCGCCAATGGATGACCATTGATCATGATAGCCAGGCTTAGCTAAGTGCATCCCCCTTTGGGAGCTGTCCTAGGAAACCTTATCAAAAGAAAACATCCTAAATCAGCCTGCATGAATAGTTTCTCTGTGGCTGCACCACAGAGATGAACAGAGAAATGGGGCCTCATATGGGAAAGCTCAGAAACACTTAATTCTGCCTTATTAATAAGCCTCGCTGCTACATATCCCCCCTTTTTGAAGGTCACGAGGTCCTGAGGCGTTGTTGCCTTCAAAACAAAACAGAGTTAAGTGATGTCCCTTGTCATTAGAACATTAACCTTAAATGTCCACATTACTCCTCGAGAATTCATACCAGAACCAGCATTGGATGCAAACATTATGAACAACATCTGGAGTATGTATAAACACGGTAGGAGACATTGTCTCAGTCTAGGCATTACACATCAGGAAGTTCACTGTCAGTATCTGATACCTCTGTAGGCAGATATTTGGGGAGAAGTCACTTCTTTTCTTTTGACATGCTACCTTTGACTCATTCATGCTACCCGGAGTACATCTTGATGTAAGAGTACAGCATTCAGAGTACATCCAGTCATGATCCAGCTACCCGGCAGTAGTGTTACAATAACAACAGTTCCTGTTCCCAGCCCCCCGATAAACCACAACACCTGTGTTGGGTATCTGCTAGGGTGGTTTGGAGGTTTGTTCCATTAAAGCAATCTAACTACCTGTACCTCTTCAGGGCTTACTGTTTCTTGGATTTCTATCCAATTCCTTAGTGTGGCACCTGAAGGCATCCACGACCTCAAGTTTGGTCTTATGTTGTCTGGTTCCAGACCGTACAGTGTTAAGTTCAAGAGCACTGTGGCCTCCTCGGAAACTTGCAGGAAAACTGTTTGATTAGGTAGCTGCATTGCGGTAGCTGTATCATGCCTGTCACAAGTCATGGTGACAGTTAAATGTGGTGTGCTGACCAGCCATTTACTTCCCACCTGCTCTTCATGGGGTTCATTAACCTCCCTCTGCTCGTTAGTAGCTTTACACCCTTCATTGGTGAATCGTTTAGACACAGCCAATGGATAGCTTTGGTAGCCATACCCATCTCAAGATTTGGAACCAAATTCAATCTTGGATTGCCTTCTGGGTGAGCTATGAGCGATGGGGTTAATGTCACATACTCCTCTACTGAGAAGAGTGGAATCAAGTGGGTTGGGATTTGTGCCGTGGTTAGACTGGCTACAGTGGCACCAAGCTCCCTTAACAGGTCTTGTGTCAACATTCTGGCCTGTTGCACACAAGCATAAACCCACTGTATAACACCGACAATCATGTCCACTGTTTGGGGAATAAGGTTTAACCCTGTTGCATAGGAAGTTGCCTGTAGGGTTTTCCCTAAGCTTTCCAACTTTTGCTGCTGTTGATACAGTCTGTCACTACCCTCTGGTATCTCTGACACCTGCCTTCTTGGGGCAGTCAGGGTGAGAGTGCCAGTAGCACACAAACCTACCAGAAAAAGCAAACGTGCAACAGTGGCGGCAGCAATCAGTCCTCCCAAAAGTCTTTTCGGGTGGCTGATCCCAGTCATCTCCTTCTGAGTGACTGTTGCCTTTCTAAGCTGGCGCAGCGTGTACATGGTGTCTTTCTCAGTATGCCATGTGGCATCTTGGGCACCAACATCCTGGAAATCTGGGGAGATCTGACGCAGCTGCTGATGCTGCTCCTCCATTTCCAGGGCATCCACTTTTTCGATTTGTTCATGCCTGTGCTCTAGGAACCCTGCAGGGGGCGGTGCAGCGGTGGAGCATGCCTGACCCTCGGCTGAGTGGTCATCTGGAGCACCTGAGTGATCTGGGACTGTTACCCCATTCTCACTGTTCAGGTCCACCCTGCACACTTCCTGATTGAGGAATCCCTCTATAGGCATGTTTACAATCGTTCGCTGGGCGTGGGTGTAGGACACCTGCTCGCTCCCCCTTTCCCTCGCTAGGGGTTCAGGGAGCTGCCCCAGCAGTGGGATAGCTAGTTCACTGTCTTTGAACTTACTATCACCCACCAGGCCCATGTCAGTGCAGGCAGGGATTCTGACACCCCTCTTTGCGATGTCCTGCACTGGCAGGCGGGTGGCTTGACCATCCAGCTCCAGTATGGCTGAAACACTGTTGGTCAGACTCAGACTGACAGACTGAGCTGGTGGCTGTAAGAAAACCGGCTCGGCTTTCATTCCCTGTCCCTTCTGGGGGACTGGGTGTGTTGGCAACCCTGCCGTTGAGGCAGGAACAATCAGGTCAGTCTCACTCACTACCCGGTAGTTGAGAGAAATAATGTTACCTGACTGCAGGTTCCCTGGGTCACAGCAGAGGGAATCAGCATCTGGGATCAGGTGTGTCCACAGCGCAGTAGTCTCAGTGTCCAGCTGGACCTCCTGACTAACCTGTGAATGTTGCACCAGGGGCACCTGGCGGTGGCCCTGCGACAGCTGCTCAAGCAGATCCTCACTAATAGAGGACCTCTCAGGGCTAAGGGTGAGGGCTACATCACCAACCTGCTCTCCTGCCATCTGGATCCCTTCCACCACTGCGGGGTGGTGGTCCTGACCCCTCTTGGGTGCCAGGGTGCACAGGGAAAGCTCCTTTTCATCGCCAGGTGGGGAGATCAGCTCCTCTTTAGGGATGTAAAAGGGGTGTGCTTTACCTGGTGGATCAGGCGGCTGCTTGGAGCACCGCTCCTGTGGCAGGGAGGCTGTTGTGACCTCAGCCGGGACACAACTTCCCTGTATATCCGGGGAACAAGAAAATATTTTTATTTCTTGTCCAGAGGGAACAGAAGGAATCTCCGCATGGGCTTCTGTGTTCGGTGGGCACTGTGTGAGCACAGTCTGCCTCTTGGCCCCCCTTTCCTTCTGTACAGAAGGCTTAGGAGCCTTGACCTGGTTCCACACTTTGCCTTTCTGGTGATCCACCAAAGGTTCCACTCTGAGTCGCATGCCCTTTTCTTTTTCAACCCGTTTGAGCTTGCCGTGTGACATCAAACACCTTTCAACCTCAGTGTCAATCAGTGTCTCACTGTGTAAGGCACCTCCCATGGCAGCCTTGAGGTAAAAGCTTCCTGATTTTCCTCTGTGTTTTACTGCCTGCTCTGTGACTTCAGGGGTGGAGTCAGCACTCAATTGGGAGTGGCTGACCTCATCCAGGCAGGAACCCTTCCGCTCAATCAGATAGACTGAGGGAGGGAGAGGGGGCGGGTCTCCGCCTCCTCCAGTGGAGAGTATCAGCTCATTCACGCTTCCGGCAGCCTTGGGGAGCGGTTGTCCCTGTCCTAATAAAGCTTGTTCAAGCCTGGCCAGGCGGGTGGCTACTGAATCCTTTTGTTCAGCTTTATCTAGCCCTTTCCCTCCCCCGGTGTTCTCATGGCACTTAGGACGCTGGGTGCGGTCCTGTGTGCCTGCTTTGGAACGGGGCTTAGCCAGCTCAGGAGCCTGTGCTCCTTCGAGCAGGAGGGAATTAACCCTGCTGGCTCTGACGGCGAACACAGTTGCTTTAGCAGCTTTTTGCTCAGAGCGACTTTGGACATCATACTCCCAGGCTTTCTGCACGAATCTCTTAATATCAGTCATTTTCATGGTCTGTGCATCTGTATGCATTAAGATCATCTTTCTGACTGATGGGTGGAGATTCGCAATGAATAAACCCTTGAAATGTGTGTTCTCTTCGCAACCCTCATCATTTCGCCCTGCAAAATAAGTTCGTCTAAGTCTCTCGTAATATTCGCGAGGGGACTCTGCTCTCTCGTGCTTAATGTTAAGAGCGACGGCTATCGCGGCAGTCGGGTCAATAAACGCACTGTATTCTTCGATAAGTGCTTGACACAGCTCCTCAAAATCATTACAGACTTCTTTCATCTGCCTAGCCATCCACTCATGTACAGCTCTGCTGGTAGTTTTCCTGACCAGAAACACTTTCTCCTGTTCTGTGGCGTTTGGCAGGTACTGCAGGTTATACCTGAGGTCATGAATATAACTCTCGATATTATTCTCTGACACTGCGGGGTCAAATCTCTCTATGTCCTTCGCTAGCTCTCTCAGAGAATGGAGATTTATTCTTCTAGCTTCTCCGCTGACGGAGATATGGAAGAGATCGTGGTCAGACTTGTTGCTGCTAGAGAGAGTGCTTAATAGCGACTCGAATTCAGACCTTTTAGCAACCATCGTTAAACTTAAAGAGTATTACTTTTAAGTACGAAATCACAGTTTTACCACAGAAAACCACAAGATCAAGTATGCAATCAACCCGGTAGATTGCAAAAGATCACAAAACAATCAAGCACTGCTTAAAGAGCAAGGGGAACTTTTTTTCTTTTCGGCTTTCAGCACGCTGTATTGTCGTGTATGAAACCGCGGCGTTTTATATTGAATTATTCCGCTTGGTTGATTCATTTCAGTCTTGCCACGCCGGTCCAGGGACGCCAAATATGTAATGTTTCATAGCCGTTCAGGGACGCCAAATATGTAATCATAGCCAAAATGTAAATGTAGTGGCTCTCTGAAGGCACCAGTTCTGTAGGGTTTGGGCATTTACTGAGACAATTATTAATTGTAGCAGTAAATCACAAAGTTGATTCTTGCGATGGCTTTAGAATCCAACCATGTGACATAACTCAATCAACGCACACACACAGGTACTAATACACGAGGATACATTTATTAATACATAAAATATGCATATAAACCTAACAGATCTTATCGAGAGGGTTATCAGAATACAAAAGATATATATTCAATCAGTTACGAAGTGTTACACATCAAGAGGACATACGTTCAGTATATCATTCATTAAGACCGTTTCATAAATGAACTTGGTTATAACTTCTACATTAGATACTCAAAACAAGTACAAAACTCTTAGGAATTAAATTGATATCAACTGGTTGGGATAACAATTGAATTCTCGAGCTGTAATGCATTGAAGTTGAATACTCATCCAATCTCTGGGGATTCAGATCTCCTGCGGGCACAAAGAAACAGTTGCAGGCTGTTGCTGTCCAATCCGCGCTCTCTGGCTACGTGCCAGGCTGTGCTGTGCGGCTTGCGACGGTGCGCTGCAGATGCTCACTGACCGGCTAGTTAGTGTTGGCTTTAACTAGCAAAGTTTGTGCACAGGAGAAAAGATGACTGTGGATCTCAGCAGGTCAGGAAGAGGACCGGTTCGTTCCTGATGAAGAGCTAGTTCTGAATAGTGATTCAGCTGTCCACAGTTCTGACCTGTTCACGAGGCCTGCTGCTGTTGCTAACCTCGGGTGGATCCTCTGGTTACTCTCTGGCAACCTCCGCTCTAGACTCTTAGAACAAAGGAAAGTTCTGGCACTCGGACACACTGGCCATTCCGTGGTTGTCCGGGCTGAGTCTCAGGATGGTCAGGAGGCGCGCTGCGAGAATGTCCTGCCCTTGGGAGCCTTCTGCTCCTGGGCTGTCCTGCCCTGGAATTCTCCTTTGAATTCCCTTTAGAAAAGTCCACAAAATTCTCCACTGAATCTCCTGAATCTTACTGAATCTCACAGGCTCTCTGTGTTGCCTGTTTTTACCTGGAGGAACTTCAGCTCATTCATTGGCTGAAAGTTCCATGGGCATCAGAGTCCCACGTGGGTTACTCGGCCCTACCAGTCCCTGATTGGTTGATCAAGGTGAGATATGAGCCACTTACTCCTGACACTTAGGAATGCAGTCCAGATGTCCATCTGGCACTCCCTAGACAGATAGGCGCCAATGGATGACCATTGATCATGATAGCCAGGCTTAGCTAAGTGCATCCCCCTTTGGGAGCTGTCCTAGGAAACCTTATCAAAAGAAAACATCCTAAATCAGCCTGCATGAATAGTTTCTCTGTGGCTGCACCACAGAGATGAACAGAGAAATGGGGCCTCATATGGGAAAGCTCAGAAACACTTAATTCTGCCTTATTAATAAGCCTCGCTGCTACATATCCCCCCTTTTTGAAGGTCACGAGGTCCTGAGGCGTTGTTGCCTTCAAAACAAAACAGAGTTAAGTGATGTCCCTTGTCATTAGAACATTAACCTTAAATGTCCACATTACTCCTCGAGAATTCATACCAGAACCAGCATTGGATGCAAACATTATGAACAACATCTGGAGTATGTATAAACACGGTAGGAGACATCGTCTCAGTCTAGGCATTACACATCAGGAAGTTCACTGTCAGTATCTGATACCTCTGTAGGCAGATATTTGGGGAGAAGTCACTTCTTTTCTTTTGACATGCTACCTTTGACTCATTCATGCTACCCGGAGTACATCTTGATGTAAGAGTACAGCATTCAGAGTACATCCAGTCATGATCCAGCTACCCGGCAGTAGTGTTACAATAACAACAGTTCTTGTTCCCAGCCCCCCGATAAACCACAACACCTGTGTTGGGTATCTGCTAGGGTGGTTTGGAGGTTTGTTCCATTAAAGCAATCTAACTACCTGTACCTCTTCAGGGCTTACTGTTTCTTGGATTTCTATCCAATTCCTTAGTGTGGCACCTGAAGGCATCCACGACCTCAAGTTTGGTCTTATGTTGTCTGGTTCCAGACCGTACAGTGTTAAGTTCAAGAGCACTGTGGCCTCCTCGGAAACTTGCAGGAAAACTGTTTGATTAGGTAGCTGCATTGCGGTAGCTGTATCATGCCTGTCACAAGTCATGGTGACAGTTAAATGTGGTGTGCTGACCAGCCATTTACTTCCCACCTGCTCTTCATGGGGTTCATTAACCTCCCTCTGCTCGTTAGTAGCTTTACACCCTTCATTGGTGAATCGTTTAGACACAGCCAATGGATAGCTTTGGTAGCCATACCCATCTCAAGATTTGGAACCAAATTCAATCTTGGATTGCCTTCTGGGTGAGCTATGAGCGATGGGGTTAATGTCACATACTCCTCTACTGAGAAGAGTGGAATCAAGTGGGTTGGGATTTGTGCCGTGGTTAGACTGGCTACAGTGGCACCAAGCTCCCTTAACAGGTCTTGTGTCAACATTCTGGCCTGTTGCACACAAGCATAAACCCACTGTATAACACCGACAATCATGTCCACTGTTTGGGGAATAAGGTTTAACCCTGTTGCATAGGAAGTTGCCTGTAGGGTTTTCCCTAAGCTTTCCAACTTTTGCTGCTGTTGATACAGTCTGTCACTACCCTCTGGTATCTCTGACACCTGCCTTCTTGGGGCAGTCAGGGTGAGAGTGCCAGTAGCACACAAACCTACCAGAAAAAGCAAACGTGCAACAGTGGCGGCAGCAATCAGTCCTCCCAAAAGTCTTTTCGGGTGGCTGATCCCAGTCATCTCCTTCTGAGTGACTGTTGCCTTTCTAAGCTGGCGCAGCGTGTACATGGTGTCTTTCTCAGTATGCCATGTGGCATCTTGGGCACCAACATCCTGGAAATCTGGGGAGATCTGACGCAGCTGCTGATGCTGCTCCTCCATTTCCAGGGCATCCACTTTTTCGATTTGTTCATGCCTGTGCTCTAGGAACCCTGCAGGGGGCGGTGCAGCGGTGGAGCATGCCTGACCCTCGGCTGAGTGGTCATCTGGAGCACCTGAGTGATCTGGGACTGTTACCCCATTCTCACTGTTCAGGTCCACCCTGCACACTTCCTGATTGAGGAATCCCTCTATAGGCATGTTTACAATCGTTCGCTGGGCGTGGGTGTAGGACACCTGCTCGCTCCCCCTTTCCCTCGCTAGGGGTTCAGGGAGCTGCCCCAGCAGTGGGATAGCTAGTTCACTGTCTTTGAACTTACTATCACCCACCAGGCCCATGTCAGTGCAGGCAGGGATTCTGACACCCCTCTTTGCGATGTCCTGCACTGGCAGGCGGGTGGCTTGACCATCCAGCTCCAGTATGGCTGAAACACTGTTGGTCAGACTCAGACTGACAGACTGAGCTGGTGGCTGTAAGAAAACCGGCTCGGCTTTCATTCCCTGTCCCTTCTGGGGGACTGGGTGTGTTGGCAACCCTGCCGTTGAGGCAGGAACAATCAGGTCAGTCTCACTCACTACCCGGTAGTTGGGAGAAATAATGTTACCTGACTGCAGGTTCCCTGGGTCACAGCAGAGGGAATCAGCATCTGGGATCAGGTGTGTCCACAGCGCAGTAGTCTCAGTGTCCAGCTGGACCTCCTGACTAACCTGTGAATGTTGCACCAGGGGCACCTGGCGGTGGCCCTGCGACAGCTGCTCAAGCAGATCCTCACTAATAGAGGACCTCTCAGGGCTAAGGGTGAGGGCTACATCACCAACCTGCTCTCCTGCCATCTGGATCCCTTCCACCACTGCGGGGTGGTGGTCCTGACCCCTCTTGGGTGCCAGGGTGCACAGGGAAAGCTCCTTTTCATCGCCAGGTGGGGAGATCAGCTCCTCTTTAGGGATGTAAAAGGGGTGTGCTTTACCTGGTGGATCAGGCGGCTGCTTGGAGCACCGCTCCTGTGGCAGGGAGGCTGTTGTGACCTCAGCCGGGACACAACTTCCCTGTATATCCGGGGAACAAGAAAATATTTTTATTTCTTGTCCAGAGGGAACAGAAGGAATCTCCGCATGGGCTTCTGTGTTCGGTGGGCACTGTGTGAGCACAGTCTGCCTCTTGGCCCCCCTTTCCTTCTGTACAGAAGGCTTAGGAGCCTTGACCTGGTTCCACACTTTGCCTTTCTGGTGATCCACCAAAGGTTCCACTCTGAGTCGCATGCCCTTTTCTTTTTCAACCCGTTTGAGCTTGCCGTGTGACATCAAACACCTTTCAACCTCAGTGTCAATCAGTGTCTCACTGTGTAAGGCACCTCCCATGGCAGCCTTGAGGTAAAAGCTTCCTGCTTTTCCTCTGTGTTTTACTGCCTGCTCTGTGACTTCAGGGGTGGAGTCAGCACTCAATTGGGAGTGGCTGACCTCATCCAGGCAGGAACCCTTCCGCTCAATCAGATAGACTGAGGGAGGGAGAGGGGGCGGGTCTCCGCCTCCTCCAGTGGAGAGTATCAGCTCATTCACGCTTCCGGCAGCCTTGGGGAGCGGTTGTCCCTGTCCTAATAAAGCTTGTTCAAGCCTGGCCAGGCGGGTGGCTACTGAATCCTTTTGTTCAGCTTTATCTAGCCCTTTCCCTCCCCCGGTGTTCTCATGGCACTTAGGACGCTGGGTGCGGTCCTGTGTGCCTGCTTTGGAACGGGGCTTAGCCAGCTCAGGAGCCTGTGCTCCTTCGAGCAGGAGGGAATTAACCCTGCTGGCTCTGACGGCGAACACAGTTGCTTTAGCAGCTTTTTGCTCAGAGCGACTTTGGACATCATACTCCCAGGCTTTCTGCACGAATCTCTTAATATCAGTCATTTTCATGGTCTGTGCATCTGTATGCATTAAGATCATCTTTCTGACTGATGGGTGGAGATTCGCAATGAATAAACCCTTGAAATGTGTGTTCTCTTCGCAACCCTCATCATTTCGCCCTGCAAAATAAGTTCGTCTAAGTCTCTCGTAATATTCGCGAGGGGACTCTGCTCTCTCGTGCTTAATGTTAAGAGCGGCGGCTATCGCGGCAGTCGGGTCAATAAACGCACTGTATTCTTCGATAAGTGCTTGACACAGCTCCTCAAAATCATTACAGACTTCTTTCATCTGCCTAGCCATCCACTCATGTACAGCTCTGCTGGTAGTTTTCCTGACCAGAAACACTTTCTCCTGTTCTGTGGCGTTTGGCAGGTACTGCAGGTTATACCTGAGGTCTTGAATATAACTCTCGATATTATTCTCTGACACTGCGGGGTCAAATCTCTCTATGTCCTTCGCTAGCTCTCTCAGAGAATGGAGATTTATTCTTCTAGCTTCTCCGCTGACGGAGATATGGAAGAGATCGTGGTCAGACTTGTTGCTGCTAGAGAGAGTGCTTAATAGCGACTCGAATTCAGACCTTTTAGCAACCATCGTTAAACTTAAAGAGTATTACTTTTAAGTACGAAATCACAGTTTTACCACAGAAAACCACAAGATCAAGTATGCAATCAACCCGGTAGATTGCAAAAGATCACAAAACAATCAAGCACTGCTTAAAGAGCAAGGGGAACTTTTTTTCTTTTCGGCTTTCAGCACGCTGTATTGTCGTGTATGAAACCGCGGCGTTTTATATTGAATTATTCCGCTTGGTTGATTCATTTCAGTCTTGCCACGCCGGTCCAGGGACGCCAAATATGTAATGTTTCATAGCCGTTCAGGGACGCCAAATATGTAATCATAGCCAAAATGTAAATGTAGTGGCTCTCTGAAGGCACCAGTTCTGTAGGGTTTGGGCATTTACTGAGACAATTATTAATTGTAGCAGTAAATCACAAAGTTGATTCTTGCGATGGCTTTAGAATCCAACCATGTGACATAACTCAATCAACGCACACACACAGGTACTAATACACGAGGATACATTTATTAATACATAAAATATGCATATAAACCTAACAGATCTTATCGAGAGGGTTATTAGAACACAAAAGATATATATTCAATCAGTTACGAAGTGTTACACATCAAGAGGACATATGTTCAGTATATCATTCATTAAGACCGTTTCATAAATGAACTTGGTTATAACTTCTACATTAGATACTCAAAACAAGTACAAAACTCTTAGGAATTAAATTGATATCAACTGGTTGGGATAACAATTGAATTCTCGAGCTGTAATGCATTGAAGTTGAATACTCATCCAATCTCTGGGGATTCAGATCTCCTGCGGGCACAAAGAAACAGTTGCAGGCTGTTGCTGTCCAATCCGCGCTCTCTGGCTACGTGCCAGGCTGTGCTGTGCGGCTTGCGACGGTGCGCTGCAGATGCTCACTGACCGGCTAGTTAGTGTTGGCTTTAACTAGCAAAGTTTGTGCACAGGAGAAAAGATGACTGTGGATCTCAGCAGGTCAGGAAGAGGACCGGTTCGTTCCTGATGAAGAGCTAGTTCTGAATAGTGATTCAGCTGTCCACAGTTCTGACCTGTTCACGAGGCCTGCTGCTGTTGCTAACCTCGGGTGGATCCTCTGGTTACTCTCTGGCAACCTCCGCTCTAGACTCTTAGAACAAAGGAAAGTTCTGGCACTCGGACACACTGGCCGTTCCGTGGTTGTCCGGGCTGAGTCTCAGGATGGTCAGGAGGCGCGCTGCGAGAATGTCCTGCCCTTGGGAGCCTTCTGCTCCTGGGCTGTCCTGCCCTGGAATTCTCCTTTGAATTCCCTTTAGAAAAGTCCACAAAATTCTCCACTGAATCTCCTGAATCTTACTGAATCTCACAGGCTCTCTGTGTTGCCTGTTTTTACCTGGAGGAACTTCAGCTCATTCATTGGCTGAAAGTTCCATGGGCATCAGAGTCCCACGTGGGTTACTCGGCCCTACCAGTCCCTGATTGGTTGATCAAGGTGAGATATGAGCCACTTACTCCTGACACTTAGGAATGCAGTCCAGATGTCCATCTGGCACTCCCTAGACAGATAGGCGCCAATGGATGACCATTGATCATGATAGCCAGGCTTAGCTAAGTGCATCCCCCTTTGGGAGCTGTCCTAGGAAACCTTATCAAAAGAAAACATCCTAAATCAGCCTGCATGAATAGTTTCTCTGTGGCTGCACCACAGAGATGAACAGAGAAATGGGGCCTCATATGGGAAAGCTCAGAAACACTTAATTCTGCCTTATTAATAAGCCTCGCCGCTACAGCTGGAAATATCTATCTTACACGGTTCTACCTTAAGTCTGATGCCTTTTCCTTTCCCTACTCGTTTGAGTTCGCTGAGTAGATCGGCTGACATCAAACTAATTTCAGCCCCAGTGTCAATCAGTGCTTCTCTATCTAAGACGTTTCCAAGAGAAACCTTGATATAAATACGCCTTGCTTTGCCTTTCTGGCTGAGATTCCCTAAGAATTGTTGGAAGCCTGTCTTTTCTTTGACTTCAGGGGCGGGGTCAGCGTCCAACTCAGAGTCACAGCCTTCTTCCAGGCAGGAACCCTCCCACCCAATCAGATAGACTGCGGGAGGGGCTTGGGACGGATCCCCGCCTCCTCCAGTGGGAAGGGGCGTGGTCCCCCTCAGCTCATTCACGCTTCCGGCATTCGGTGCGGAAGGTTTACCCTGTCCAGATCTCTCAAGCAGGGCTTGTTCAAGCCGGGCCAAGCGGGCTGCAGTCGACTCCCTTCGTCCAGCCTTATGATAGGCTCTGCCTGAGCCCTTTCCTTCCCCGTAGCGCTCACAGCGGCTCTGGGGCTTAGCGGGCTCAGGAACCTCAGCTCCTTCGAGCTGAGGCGAGTCGTCAACCCTGCTGGCTTTAGTGGCGAACACGGCCGTTGTAGGAGGTTTTCGCTCTGAGGAAGCAGAGACTTCAGCTCCCCAGGCCTTTTGAGCCAACCTTCTAATATCAGCCATTTTCATCGCTTTTGCATCAGTGTGCATCACAATCATTTTCCTGACTGAGGGATGCAGATTAGCAATGAATAAACCTTTGAAATTCACGTTCTCTTCACAACCCTCTTCATTCCGCCCTGCAAAATAAGTGCGCCTAAGCCTCTCATAATAGTCGCGAGGGGCTTCAGCTTTTTCGTGCTTAATATGGTGCGCAGCGGCCACGGCAGCTATGGGATCGATAAAAGCCGAAAATTCTCCGATCATTGCCTGACACAGCTCCTCAAAGCTATTACAGACCTCCGGTCCTTGTCTAGACATCCACTCGTGGACCGCTCGGCTAGTAGTTTTCCTTACTAACATAGCCTTTTCCTGTTCGGACGCTCCGGGCATAAACTGCAAAGTATATCTCAGCTCATCGATGTAGGTTTCCACATTATTCCCTGACACTGACGGGTCAAACCTTTCTACATCTTTGGCTAACTGCCTCAGGGAGTGGAGGTTAATTTTTACGGTTTCTCCGCGGGCAGGGGGACGGCCGTGATCAGGAGCAGGGGGTCTATGCCTGAATTGCATCGCCCTTGCGTCTCGCGCAGGACTCGGCGATCTCCCCCATGCCGATCCGACCACAGACCCTGGCCGGGAGAAACCTCCTCCCGGCGCGCTGGGTGAGCGCTCCGGGCTGCTAGGTGGGCTGGCATGCAAGTGGAATCTAGCCTGTTTTGCTTCCAGTACGGCAGCATCTAACTCCTTTTGCCTTTCCTGGCTGAGCTCATTTAAACGCTCAATTTCTTTTTCTTTTTCTTTCAAGCTCGCTTCCAGGTCTCTCCTAGCTACCTCAGCCGCAGTTTCTCTAGCAGACAGGTCGTCTAATTTACCTAAAACTTCCCTGAGTCTGTCTTCACTTTCCTCATTTTTCACTCTCTTTTCTCTGATTATATCCAACAACTCAACTCGCTCCGCCTTATATCTTTCTAGCTTTCCCTGAAGCTTTTGAAACTTTGTCAGCTCGGACAAAGACAGTTCCAGCTGTTTAGCTAGATTTAAGGCGAAACTCGATAGGACCTGAACTGCGTTCACGGACCCTCCTGTGTTAAGCTGGTTCGCTACCTTAGCTACTAAATCTACTTGCAGCTTCTCAATATCATCAAAGTTCAACTTTTCGATACCGCTCCAGTAACCAGGATTGTCGTCGCTAGAAATAGTACTCCACTTCAGACATTTTAGCAGCCATTGTCATTACGTCAGAGAAACTTTAAGAGTATTACTTTTTTTTCTTTTACCAAAATACAGTATGGAATCTAAACACCCGAGCAGATGGATTTCCAATCAGCACCCGTTACACTAAACGCTAGAAAACAGGGGGATTTCTTTACGCAGTTATCAGCACACCCGGTATTCGCGTATAGAAGCCGCGGTGCTGTGCTGAACTTGAACTCACAGCAATATCAGTTATTCTGTGCGATTGATTCTCATTTCATTCTAAACTCGCCCGCACAGGGACGCCATTAAATGTAGTGGTTTGATGGGTTTACTGAGACAATTATCAATTGTAGCAGTAATCACGAGGTTGTTCGTTGGGGCTTTTAGAAAATCAATCGTCAGAACAACTAACAACGCACACACACGGGTTCAATACACGAGATAGATTTATTGATATAAACTGTGCACCAAACATATACTAGTCTGCCTGGATACGAGCGGCAGACATTACTGTGAGGGTTATCAATATACAAGGTATATAATCTCGAAGAGATGCAAACACAAAGAGATACACAACAGAGAATATATGTCAATATATATCGTTCGGTTACCAAATCGCTAATCAGTGTTATTACCCACTGTTACTCTAAACTCGGAAGTAAATACATTACCCATGAATTAAATTGATAACAACTTGTGTTGAGGTACAATTAAATTCTCGAGACGCAATGTAGAACATGGGGTTTACTTATCCACTGTGTTTGGATTTGGAATTTCCCGGCACGAACACCAAACCAGCTGACAGGCTCTGTTGCAGCCTCTGTTCCAGCGGTTGTCCAATGGGCGTTGTGTCGGCGTCCTCTGGCTACCGGCCAACCAGTCGAGGTGCAGCTCGGAGTAGGACGGGCGGAGGAATCTGACTGCGGCGCGCAGGGCAGTCGTTGCTCCGAGGGGATCTACCAGCAGTCCGGCTGGCTAGTAGAAAGTCTCTATGCACAGAGTGTGACCGCGAGTCCTCACAAGTCACTCTTTTGCCTGGGAAGAAACTGGTTCGTTCCCGGTCCAGCGCTGCTTCTGAATAAGCTATTCAGGTTGTCGACGAGGGTCCAACTGTAGGCTGCCGTTGATCAAGCGGAGCATTCACGTTGGTAGAATTCTGAGTACGTACGGGATCCTCGGCCTCGCGCTTAGAACAAAGTCCAAGTCCTTTTGCAGACAACAGCAGTTGTCACGTGATTGTCTCTGAGGATGCGCGAAAATGGCCAAGGAGAGCCCAGAACTGAGCTTGCGCTCCCTTTTTGATCAGGACCCAGATGTGTGCTGATTGGTTGAGAGTTTGGCGGGCATTGGAGACCCACGTGGTATTACCACGCCCTGCCAGTCCCTGATTGGTTGGTCAAGGTGAGATATAAGTCACTTACTCTTGACACTTAGGAATGCAGTCCAGATGTCCATTCGGCACTCCCTAGACTGATAGGCGCCAATGGATGACCATTGATCATGATAGCCAGGCTTAGCTAATTGCATCCCCGTCTGGGAGCTTGCTTCTTATCAAAAGAAAACATCTTAAATCAGCCTGCATGAATTCGTTCTCTGTGGCTGCACCACAGAGATGGAGGGTGAGATGGGGCCTCCTTTAGGAGCATACCAACGCTTAATTCTGTCTTATTAACAAGCATTGCCGATACATATCCCCCTTTTTTGAAGGTCACGAGGTTCTGAGGCGTTGTTGCCTTCAAAACAAAAACAGAGTTAAGTGATGTTTGTTGTACCACGGTGGATTCTACCACCCAATATTCACATTACCTCTCGAGAATTTGTACAGGAAATAGTGTTGGAAAGAACATTGCGTATACCTGCTCTCAGTTATAAGGTACCTAGAAATGAGGCATTGGGCATCATCATTAGCCCTAGACCTTAAACTTCCGGCAGTTCACTATCAGTATCGGATAGCTCTGCAGCAGGCAGACGTTTGGGAGTGGTTACCTGATTTCGGTGATAAACCATTGCTCCCTTTGTCTCATTCAAACTACCCCGCAAGGCTTTGATACAAGAGAACAGCATCCAACACATTACCCCAGCCATGATCCAGCTACCCAGCAGCAGTGTCAAGATGACCACGTTTATTGTTCCTAGTGCCCCAGAGGATCCACAACGACTGTGCTTGGGACCTACCAGTGTAGTTTTTAAGTTTGTGTCGTTAAGAACAAATTCGACTACCTGTACACCCTCAAGACTTACTGTCTCTTGGATTCTCTCATCCAAGTCAACGCTGTGTCCTCTGAAAGCGTCCACAATCTCGAGTTCCGTTTCATACAGTTCTGACTCCAGGTGATACAGTGCTAAATCGTTGAGATGCACTATCGCTCCTTCAGGAACTTGTAGAAAAACTGTTTGGTTGGGTAGCTGCACTTCGGTAGCTGTATCATGCCTGTCATATGTTATTGTAACCGTTAACTGTGGTGTGCTGACCAGCCATTTCTTTCCCACCTGCTCAACCTGGGGTTCGTTAACCTCACTTTTGCTCGTCACTGTGGCTTTACACTTTTCAGTGGCAGCCCCCTTTCTGATACCACACAACCTCTGAGTTGTGTCCCTAAGGAATGGCTAAGTTGGGCATACCCAGTGGATATCCTTGGTTGATATACACAGTTCCAGGTTTGGAACAAGATACAAATTTGGATCATCCTCCTGGTAAGCTACGAGCGGTGGGGTGGTCAACTTCACATGCATGTCCCCCCTCCAGAAGCCAACGTTCGATATAGACTTGAGTCTATAGATATCCTTGCTACTCACGATGGGAAGGTTCAACAGGAAACCTATTTCCTTGGCTTCGGGGTTGACATGTATAGGAATGGCACTGCCTAGACTGTATGCAAGATGTATCTGCAATGGCTGCACCATCTCAGAAGTGGTTGTCCTAAGTACTTCTTCTACTAAGGACAGTGGAACCAAGTAGGTTGGAATCTGTCCCATGGCTGGGCTAGTTACCGTGGCACTAAGCTCCCTAAGCAAATCCTGCATCAGCATCCTGACCTGTTGCACGTAAGCATAATCCCACTGTAACACGTCGACAATCCTGCCCACGGTGTGGAGGGTGTTATTTAACACTGCTGCATGAAGGTTTACTGCTAATATTGTGCCCTGTAAGGTTTTCCCTAGGCTTTCCAGCCGCTGCTGCTGTTGATACAGTCTGTCACTACCCTCTGGCATTTCTGACACCTGCCTTCTTGGGGCAGTCAGGGTGAGAGTGCCGGTAACAAACAAACCTACCACAAAGAGCAAATGCACAACAGTGGCGGCAGCAATCAGTCCTCCCAAAAGTTTTTTTAGGGTGGCTGATCCCAGTCATCTCCTTCTGAGTGACTGTCGCCTTTCTAAGCTGGCGCAGCGTGTACATGGTGTCTTTCTCAGTATGCCATGTGGCATCCTGGGCACCAACATCCTGGAAATCTGGGGAGATCTGACGCAGCTGCTGATGCTGCTCCTCCATTTCCAGGGCACCTGTTTTTTTGATTTGTTCATGCCTGTGCTCTAGGAACCCTGCAGAGGGCGGTGCAGCGGTGGAGCATGCCTGACCCTCGGCTGAGTGGTCATCTGGAGCACCTGAGTGATCTGGGATTGTTACCCCATTCTCACTGTTCAGGTCCACCCTGCACACTTCCTGATTGAGGAATCCCTCTATCGGCATGTTTACAATCGTTCGCTGGGCGTGGGTGTAGGACACCTGCTCGCTCCCCCCTTCCCTCGCTAGGGGTTCCGGGAGCTGCCCCAGCATTGGGATAGCTAGTTCACTGTCTTTGAACTCGCTATCACCCACCAGGCCCATGTCAGTGCAGGCGGGGATTCTGACACCCCTCTTTGCGATGTCCTGCACTGGCAGGCGGGTGGCTTGACCATCCAGCTCCAGTCTGGGTGAACCACTGTTGGTCAGACTCAGACTGACAGACTGAGCTGGTGGCTGTAAGAAAACCGGCTCGGCTTTCATTCCCTGTCCCTTCTGGGGAACTGGGTGTGTTGGAAACCCTGCCATTGAGGCAGGAACAATCAGGTCAGTCTCTCTCACTACCTGGTAGTTGTGAGAAATAATGTTACCTGACTGCAGGTTCCCTGGGTCACAGCAGAGGGAATCGACATCTGGGATCAGGTGTGTCCACAGCGCAGTAGTCCCAGTGTCCAGCTGGACCTCCTGTCTAACCTGTGAATGTTGCACCAGGGGCACCTGGCGGTGGCCCCGTGACAGCTGCCCAAGCAGATCCTTACTAATAGAGGACCTCTCAGGGCTAAGGGTGAGGGCTACATCACCAACCTGCTCTCTTGCCATCTGGATCCCTTCCACCCCTGCGGGGTGGTGGTCCTGACCCCTCTTGGGTGCCAGAGTGCACAGGGAAAGCTCCTTTTCATCACCAAGTGGGGAGATCAGCTCCTCTTTAGGGATGTGAAAGGGGTGTGCTTTACCTGGTGGATCAGGCGGCTGCTCAGAGCACCGCTCCTGTGGCATGGAGGCTGTGGGACCTTGGCCAGGGCACGACTTCCCTGTAGTTTTGGAAAGCAAGAAGAGACATTTATTTCTCGTCCAGAGGAACCAGGAGGAACCTCCAACTCAGCTATAGTGTTCAGTGGGCACTGTGTGATCACAGCATAACCACTGAACCCCCCTTTTTGCTGTGCGACAGGCTTAGGGTTTTTGACCTGAGCCCACAATTTTCCACGCTGGCAGTCCACCAGAGGCTCCAGCCTGTCAAGCAGGTCTTGGCCAATGAGTAGTGGCTCTGTTTTAAACCTAGAGATATAAACAGGATGCACCACGTTCATTGGCCCGAACCTAAGTGTCACCCACACTCGGTGTGTGATCCTGGCATGATCCTGGGTATAGCTGTGTAATGTTTCATAGCCGTTCAGGGACGCCAAATATGTAATCATAGCCAAAATGTAAATGTAGTGGCTCTCTGAAGGCACCAGTTCTGTAGGGTTTGGGCATTTACTGAGACAATTATTAATTGTAGCAGTAAATCACAAAGTTGATTCTTGCGATGGCTTTAGAATCCAACCATGCGACATAACTCAAACAACGCACACACACAGGTACTAATACACGAGGATACATTTATTAATACATAAAATATGCATATAAACCTAACAGATCTTATCGAGAGGGTTATCAGAATACAAAAGATATATATTCAATCAGTTACGAAGTGTTACACATCAAGAGGACATACGTTCAGTATATCATTCATTAAGACCGTTTCATAAATGAACTTGGTTATAACTTCTACATTAGATACTCAAAACAAGTACAAAACTCTTAGGAATTAAATTGATATCAACTGGTTGGGATAACAATTGAATTCTCGAGCTGTAATGCATTGAAGTTGAATACTCATCCAATCTCTGGGGATTCAGATCTCCTGCGGGCACAAAGAAACAGTTGCAGGCTGTTGCTGTCCAATCCGCGCTCTCTGGCTACGTGCCAGGCTGTGCTGTGCGGCTTGCGACGGTGCGCTGCAGATGCTCACTGACCGGCTAGTTAGTGTTGGCTTTAACTAGCAAAGTTTGTGCACAGGAGAAAAGATGACTGTGGATCTCAGCAGGTCAGGAAGAGGACCGGTTCGTTCCTGATGAAGAGCTAGTTCTGAATAGTGATTCAGCTGTCCACAGTTCTGACCTGTTCACGAGGCCTGCTGCTGTTGCTAACCTCGGGTGGATCCTCTGGTTACTCTCTGGCAACCTCCGCTCTAGACTCTTAGAACAAAGGAAAGTTCTGGCACTCGGACACACTGGCCGTTCCGTGGTTGTCCGGGCTGAGTCTCAGGATGGTCAGGAGGCGCGCTGCGAGAATGTCCTGCCCTTGGGAGCCTTCTGCTCCTGGGCTGTCCTGCCCTGGAATTCTCCTTTGAATTCCCTTTAGAAAAGTCCACAAAATTCTCCACTGAATCTCCTGAATCTTACTGAATCTCACAGGCTCTCTGTGTTGCCTGTTTTTACCTGGAGGAACTTCAGCTCATTCATTGGCTGAAAGTTCCATGGGCATCAGAGTCCCACGTGGGTTACTCGGCCCTACCAGTCCCTGATTGGTTGATCAAGGTGAGATATGAGCCACTTACTCCTGACACTTAGGAATGCAGTCCAGATGTCCATCTGGCACTCCCTAGACAGATAGGCGCCAATGGATGACCATTGATCATGATAGCCAGGCTTAGCTAAGTGCATCCCCCTTTGGGAGCTGTCCTAGGAAACCTTATCAAAAGAAAACATCCTAAATCAGCCTGCATGAATAGTTTCTCTGTGGCTGCACCACAGAGATGAACAGAGAAATGGGGCCTCATATGGGAAAGCTCAGAAACACTTAATTCTGCCTTATTAATAAGCCTCGCTGCTACATATCCCCCCTTTTTGAAGGTCACGAGGTCCTGAGGCGTTGTTGCCTTCAAAACAAAACAGAGTTAAGTGATGTCCCTTGTCATTAGAACATTAACCTTAAATGTCCACATTACTCCTCGAGAATTCATACCAGAACCAGCATTGGATGCAAACATTATGAACAACATCTGGAGTATGTATAAACACGGTAGGAGACATCGTCTCAGTCTAGGCATTACACATCAGGAAGTTCACTGTCAGTATCTGATACCTCTGTAGGCAGATATTTGGGGAGAAGTCACTTCTTTTCTTTTGACATGCTACCTTTGACTCATTCATGCTACCCGGAGTACATCTTGATGTAAGAGTACAGCATTCAGAGTACATCCAGTCATGATCCAGCTACCCGGCAGTAGTGTTACAATAACAACAGTTCCTGTTCCCAGCCCCCCGATAAACCACAACACCTGTGTTGGGTATCTGCTAGGGTGGTTTGGAGGTTTGTTCCATTAAAGCAATCTAACTACCTGTACCTCTTCAGGGCTTACTGTTTCTTGGATTTCTATCCAATTCCTTAGTGTGGCACCTGAAGGCATCCACGACCTCAAGTTTGGTCTTATGTTGTCTGGTTCCAGACCGTACAGTGTTAAGTTCAAGAGCACTGTGGCCTCCTCGGAAACTTGCAGGAAAACTGTTTGATTAGGTAGCTGCATTGCGGTAGCTGTATCATGCCTGTCACAAGTCATGGTGACAGTTAAATGTGGTGTGCTGACCAGCCATTTACTTCCCACCTGCTCTTCATGGGGTTCATTAACCTCCCTCTGCTCGTTAGTAGCTTTACACCCTTCATTGGTGAATCGTTTAGACACAGCCAATGGATAGCTTTGGTAGCCATACCCATCTCAAGATTTGGAACCAAATTCGATCTTGGATTGCCTTCTGGGTGAGCTATGAGCGATGGGGTTAATGTCACATACTCCTCTACTGAGAAGAGTGGAATCAAGTGGGTTGGGATTTGTGCCGTGGTTAGACTGGCTACAGTGGCACCAAGCTCCCTTAACAGGTCTTGTGTCAACATTCTGGCCTGTTGCACACAAGCATAAACCCACTGTATAACACCGACAATCATGTCCACTGTTTGGGGAATAAGGTTTAACCCTGTTGCATAGGAAGTTGCCTGTAGGGTTTTCCCTAAGCTTTCCAACTTTTGCTGCTGTTGATACAGTCTGTCACTACCCTCTGGTATCTCTGACACCTGCCTTCTTGGGGCAGTCAGGGTGAGAGTGCCAGTAGCACACAAACCTACCAGAAAAAGCAAACGTGCAACAGTGGCGGCAGCAATCAGTCCTCCCAAAAGTCTTTTCGGGTGGCTGATCCCAGTCATCTCCTTCTGAGTGACTGTTGCCTTTCTAAGCTGGCGCAGCGTGTACATGGTGTCTTTCTCAGTATGCCATGTGGCATCTTGGGCACCAACATCCTGGAAATCTGGGGAGATCTGACGCAGCTGCTGATGCTGCTCCTCCATTTCCAGGGCATCCACTTTTTCGATTTGTTCATGCCTGTGCTCTAGGAACCCTGCAGGGGGCGGTGCAGCGGTGGAGCATGCCTGACCCTCGGCTGAGTGGTCATCTGGAGCACCTGAGTGATCTGGGACTGTTACCCCATTCTCACTGTTCAGGTCCACCCTGCACACTTCCTGATTGAGGAATCCCTCTATAGGCATGTTTACAATCGTTCGCTGGGCGTGGGTGTAGGACACCTGCTCGCTCCCCCTTTCCCTCGCTAGGGGTTCAGGGAGCTGCCCCAGCAGTGGGATAGCTAGTTCACTGTCTTTGAACTTACTATCACCCACCAGGCCCATGTCAGTGCAGGCAGGGATTCTGACACCCCTCTTTGCGATGTCCTGCACTGGCAGGCGGGTGGCTTGACCATCCAGCTCCAGTATGGCTGAAACACTGTTGGTCAGACTCAGACTGACAGACTGAGCTGGTGGCTGTAAGAAAACCGGCTCGGCTTTCATTCCCTGTCCCTTCTGGGGGACTGGGTGTGTTGGCAACCCTGCCGTTGAGGCAGGAACAATCAGGTCAGTCTCACTCACTACCCGGTAGTTGAGAGAAATAATGTTACCTGACTGCAGGTTCCCTGGGTCACAGCAGAGGGAATCAGCATCTGGGATCAGGTGTGTCCACAGCGCAGTAGTCTCAGTGTCCAGCTGGACCTCCTGACTAACCTGTGAATGTTGCACCAGGGGCACCTGGCGGTGGCCCTGCGACAGCTGCTCAAGCAGATCCTCACTAATAGAGGACCTCTCAGGGCTAAGGGTGAGGGCTACATCACCAACCTGCTCTCCTGCCATCTGGATCCCTTCCACCACTGCGGGGTGGTGGTCCTGACCCCTCTTGGGTGCCAGGGTGCACAGGGAAAGCTCCTTTTCATCGCCAGGTGGGGAGATCAGCTCCTCTTTAGGGATGTAAAAGGGGTGTGCTTTACCTGGTGGATCAGGCGGCTGCTTGGAGCACCGCTCCTGTGGCAGGGAGGCTGTTGTGACCTCAGCCGGGACACAACTTCCCTGTATATCCGGGGAACAAGAAAATATTTTTATTTCTTGTCCAGAGGGAACAGAAGGAATCTCCGCATGGGCTTCTGTGTTCGGTGGGCACTGTGTGAGCACAGTCTGCCTCTTGGCCCCCCTTTCCTTCTGTACAGAAGGCTTAGGAGCCTTGACCTGGTTCCACACTTTGCCTTTCTGGTGATCCACCAAAGGTTCCACTCTGAGTCGCATGCCCTTTTCTTTTTCAACCCGTTTGAGCTTGCCGTGTGACATCAAACACCTTTCAACCTCAGTGTCAATCAGTGTCTCACTGTGTAAGGCACCTCCCATGGCAGCCTTGAGGTAAAAGCTTCCTGCTTTTCCTCTGTGTTTTACTGCCTGCTCTGTGACTTCAGGGGTGGAGTCAGCACTCAATTGGGAGTGGCTGACCTCATCCAGGCAGGAACCCTTCCGCTCAATCAGATAGACTGAGGGAGGGAGAGGGGGCGGGTCTCCGCCTCCTCCAGTGGAGAGTATCAGCTCATTCACGCTTCCGGCAGCCTTGGGGAGCGGTTGTCCCTGTCCTAATAAAGCTTGTTCAAGCCTGGCCAGACGGGTGGCTACTGAATCCTTTTGTTCAGCTTTATCTAGCCCTTTCCCTCCCCCGGTGTTCTCATGGCACTTAGGACGCTGGGTGCGGTCCTGTGTGCCTGCTTTGGAACGGGGCTTAGCCAGCTCAGGAGCCTGTGCTCCTTCGAGCAGGAGGGAATTAACCCTGCTGGCTCTGACGGCGAACACAGTTGCTTTAGCAGCTTTTTGCTCAGAGCGACTTTGGACATCATACTCCCAGGCTTTCTGCACGAATCTCTTAATATCAGTCATTTTCATGGTCTGTGCATCTGTATGCATTAAGATCATCTTTCTGACTGATGGGTGGAGATTCGCAATGAATAAACCCTTGAAATGTGTGTTCTCTTCGCAACCCTCATCATTTCGCCCTGCAAAATAAGTTCGTCTAAGTCTCTCGTAATATTCGCGAGGGGACTCTGCTCTCTCGTGCTTAATGTTAAGAGCGGCGGCTATCGCGGCAGTCGGGTCAATAAACGCACTGTATTCTTCGATAAGTGCTTGACACAGCTCCTCAAAATCATTACAGACTTCTTTCATCTGCCTAGCCATCCACTCATGTACAGCTCTGCTGGTAGTTTTCCTGACCAGAAACACTTTCTCCTGTTCTGTGGCGTTTGGCAGGTACTGCAGGTTATACCTGAGGTCTTGAATATAACTCTCGATATTATTCTCTGACACTGCGGGGTCAAATCTCTCTATGTCCTTCGCTAGCTCTCTCAGAGAATGGAGATTTATTCTTCTAGCTTCTCCGCTGACGGAGATATGGAAGAGATCGTGGTCAGACTTGTTGCTGCTAGAGAGAGTGCTTAATAGCGACTCGAATTCAGACCTTTTAGCAACCATCGTTAAACTTAAAGAGTATTACTTTTAAGTACGAAATCACAGTTTTACCACAGAAAACCACAAGATCAAGTATGCAATCAACCCGGTAGATTGCAAAAGATCACAAAACAATCAAGCACTGCTTAAAGAGCAAGGGGAACTTTTTTTCTTTTCGGCTTTCAGCACGCTGTATTGTCGTGTATGAAACCGCGGCGTTTTATATTGAATTATTCCGCTTGGTTGATTCATTTCAGTCTTGCCACGCCGGTCCAGGGACGCCAAATATGTAATGTTTCATAGCCGTTCAGGGACGCCAAATATGTAATCATAGCCAAAATGTAAATGTAGTGGCTCTCTGAAGGCACCAGTTCTGTAGGGTTTGGGCATTAATGAGACAATTATTAATTGTAGCAGTAAATCACAAAGTTGATTCTTGCGATGGCTTTAGAATCCAACCATGTGACATAACTCAATCAACGCACACACACAGGTACTAATACACGAGGATACATTTATTAATACATAAAATATGCATATAAACCTAACAGATCTTATCGAGAGGGTTATTAGAACACAAAAGATATATATTCAATCAGTTACGAAGTGTTACACATCAAGAGGACATATGTTCAGTATATCATTCATTAAGACCGTTTCATAAATGAACTTGGTTATAACTTCTACATTAGATACTCAAAACAAGTACAAAACTCTTAGGAATTAAATTGATATCAACTGGTTGGGATAACAATTGAATTCTCGAGCTGTAATGCATTGAAGTTGAATACTCATCCAATCTCTGGGGATTCAGATCTCCTGCGGGCACAAAGAAACAGTTGCAGGCTGTTGCTGTCCAATCCGCGCTCTCTGGCTACGTGCCAGGCTGTGCTGTGCGGCTTGCGACGGTGCGCTGCAGATGCTCACTGACCGGCTAGTTAGTGTTGGCTTTAACTAGCAAAGTTTGTGCACAGGAGAAAAGATGACTGTGGATCTCAGCAGGTCAGGAAGAGGACCGGTTCGTTCCTGATGAAGAGCTAGTTCTGAATAGTGATTCAGCTGTCCACAGTTCTGACCTGTTCACGAGGCCTGCTGCTGTTGCTAACCTCGGGTGGATCCTCTGGTTACTCTCTGGCAACCTCCGCTCTAGACTCTTAGAACAAAGGAAAGTTCTGGCACTCGGACACACTGGCCGTTCCGTGGTTGTCCGGGCTGAGTCTCAGGATGGTCAGGAGGCGCGCTGCGAGAATGTCCTGCCCTTGGGAGCCTTCTGCTCCTGGGCTGTCCTGCCCTGGAATTCTCCTTTGAATTCCCTTTAGAAAAGTCCACAGAATTCTCCACTGAATCTCCTGAATCTTACTGAATCTCACAGGCTCTCTGTGTTGCCTGTTTTTACCTGGAGGAACTTCAGCTCATTCATTGGCTGAAAGTTCCATGGGCATCAGAGTCCTACGTGGGTTACTCGGCCCTACCAGTCCCTGATTGGTTGATCAAGGTGAGATATGAGCCACTTACTCCTGACACTTAGAAATGCAGTCCAGATGTCCATCTGGCACTCCCTAGACAGATAGGCACCAATGGATGACCATTGATCATGATAGCCAGGCTTAGCTAAGTGCATCCCCCTTTGGGAGCTGTCCTAGGAAACCTTATCAAAAGAAAACATCCTAAATCAGCCTGCATGAATAGTTTCTCTGTGGCTGCACCACAGAGATGAACAGAGAAATGGGGCCTCATATGGGAAAGCTCAGAAACACTTAATTCTGCCTTATTAATAAGCCTCGCCGCTACAGCTGGAAATATCTATCTTACACGGTTCTACCTTAAGTCTGATGCCTTTTCCTTTCGCTACTCGTTTGAGTTCGCTGAGTAGATCGGCTGACATCAAACTAATTTCAGCCCCAGTGTCAATCAGTGCTTCTCTATCTAAGACGTTTCCAAGAGAAACCTTGATATAAATACGCCTTGCTTTGCCTTTCTGGCTGAGATTCCCTAAGAATTGTTGGAAGCCTGTCTTTTCTTTGACTTCAGGGGCGGGGTCAGCGTCCAACTCAGAGTCACAGCCTTCTTCCAGGCAGGAACCCTCCCACCCAATCAGATAGACTGAGGGAGGGGCTTGGGACGGATCCCCGCCTCCTCCAGTGGGAAGGGGCGTGGTCCCCCTCAGCTCATTCACGCTTCCGGCATTCGGTGCGGAAGGTTTACCCTGTCCAGATCTCTCAAGCAGGGCTTGTTCAAGCCGGGCCAAGCGGGCTGCAGTCGACTCCCTTCGTCCAGCCTTATGATAGGCTCTGCCTGAGCCCTTTCCTTCCCCGTAGCGCTCACAGCGGCTCTGGGGCTTAGCGGGCTCAGGAACCTCAGCTCCTTCGAGCTGAGGCGAGTCGTCAACCCTGCTGGCTTTAGTGGCGAACACGGCCGTTGTAGGAGGTTTTCGCTCTGAGGAAGCAGAGACTTCAGCTCCCCAGGCCTTTTGAGCCAACCTTCTAATATCAGCCATTTTCATCGCTTTTGCATCAGTGTGCATCACAATCATTTTCCTGACTGAGGGATGCAGATTAGCAATGAATAAACCTTTGAAATTCACGTTCTCTTCACAACCCTCTTCATTCCGCCCTGCAAAATAAGTGCGCCTAAGCCTCTCATAATAGTCGCGAGGGGCTTCAGCTTTTTCGTGCTTAATATGGTGCGCAGCGGCCACGGCAGCTATGGGATCGATAAAAGCCGAAAATTCTCCGATCATTGCCTGACACAGCTCCTCAAAGCTATTACAGACCTCCGGTCCTTGTCTAGACATCCACTCGTGGACCGCTCGGCTAGTAGTTTTCCTTACTAACATAGCCTTTTCCTGTTCGGACGCTCCGGGCATAAACTGCAAAGTATATCTCAGCTCATCGATGTAGGTTTCCACATTATTCCCTGACACTGACGGGTCAAACCTTTCTACATCTTTGGCTAACTGCCTCAGGGAGTGGAGGTTAATTTTTACGGTTTCTCCGCGGGCAGGGGGACGGCCGTGATCAGGAGCAGGGGGTCTATGCCTGAATTGCATCGCCCTTGCGTCTCGCGCAGGACTCGGCGATCTCCCCCATGCCGATCCGACCACAGACCCTGGCCGGGAGAAACCTCCTCCCGGCGCGCTGGGTGAGCGCTCCGGGCTGCTAGGTGGGCTGGCATGCAAGTGGAATCTAGCCTGTTTTGCTTCCAGTACGGCAGCATCTAACTCCTTTTGCCTTTCCTGGCTGAGCTCATTTAAACGCTCAATTTCTTTTTCTTTTTCTTTCAAGCTCGCTTCCAGGTCTCTCCTAACTACTTCAGCCGCAGTTTCTCTAGCAGACAGGTCATCTAATTTACCTAAAACTTCCCTGAGTCTGTCTTCACTTTCCTCATTTTTCACTCTCTTTTCTCTGATTATATCCAACAACTCAACTCGCTCCGCCTTATATCTTTCTAGCTTTTCCTGAAGCTTTTGAAACTTTGTCAGCTCGGACAAAGACAGTTCCAGCTGTTTAGCTAGATTTAAGGCGAAACTCGATAGGACCTGAACTGCGTTCACGGACCCTCCTGTGTTAAGCTGGTTCGCTACCTTAGCTACTAAATCTACTTGCAGCTTCTCAATATCATCAAAGTTCAACTTTTCGATACCGCTCCAGTAACCAGGATTGTCGTCGCTAGAAATAGTACTCCACTTCAGACATTTTAGCAGCCATTGTCATTACGTCAGAGAAACTTTAAGAGTATTACTTTTTTTTCTTTTACCAAAATACAGTATGGAATCTAAACACCCGAGCAGATGGATTTCCAATCAGCACCCGTTACACTAAACGCTAGAAAACAGGGGGATTTCTTTACGCAGTTATCAGCACACCCGGTATTCGCATATAGAAGCCGCGGTGCTGTGCTGAACTTGAACTCACAGCAATATCAGTTATTCTGTGCGATTGATTCTCATTTCATTCTAAACTCGCCCGCACAGGGACGCCATTAAATGTAGTGGTTTGATGGGTTTACTGAGACAATTATCAATTGTAGCAGTAATCACGAGGTTGTTCGTTGGGGCTTTTAGAAAATCAATCGTCAGAACAACTAACAACGCACACACACAGGTTCAATACACGAGATACATTTATTGATATAAACTGTGCACCAAACATATACTAGTCTGCCTGGATACGAGCGGCAGACCTTACTGTGAGGGTTATCAATATACAAGGTATATAATCTCGAAGAGATGCAAACACAAAGAGATACACAACAGAGAATATATGTCAATATATATCGTTCGGTTACCAAATCGCTAATCAGTGTTATTACCCACTGTTACTCTAAACTCGGAAGTAAATACATTACCCATGAATTAAATTGATAACAACTTGTGTTGAGGTACAATTAAATTCTCGAGACGCAATGTAGAACATGGGGTTTACTTATCCACTGTGTTTGGATTTGGAATTTCCCGGCACGAACACCAAACCAGCTGACAGGCTCTGTTGCAGCCTCTGTTCCAGCGGTTGTCCAATGGGCGTTGTGTCGGCGTCCTCTGGCTACCGGCCAACCAGTCGAGGTGCAGCTCGGAGTAGGACAGGCGGAGGAATCTAACTGCGGCGCGCAGGGCAGTCGTTGCTCCGAGGGGATCTACCAGCAGTCCGGCTGGCTAGTAGAAAGTCTCTATGCACAGAGTGTGACCGCGAGTCCTCACAAGTCACTCTTTTGCCTGGGAAGAAACTGGTTCGTTCCCGGTCCAGCGCTGCTTCTGAATAAGCTATTCAGGTTGTCGACGAGGGTCCAACTGTAGGCTGCCGTTGATCAAGCGGAGCATTCACGTTGGTAGAATTCTGAGTACGTACGGGATCCTCGGCCTCGCGCTTAGAACAAAGTCCAAGTCCTTTTGCAGACAACAGCAGTTGTCACGTGATTGTCTCTGAGGATGCGCGAAAATGGCCAAGGAGAGCCCAGAACTGAGCTTGCGCTCCCTTTTTGATCAGGACCCAGATGTGTGCTGATTGGTTGAGAGTTTGGCGGGCATTGGAGACCCACGTGGTATTACCACGCCCTGCCAGTCCCTGATTGGTTGGTCAAGGTGAGATATAAGTCACTTACTCTTGACACTTAGGAATGCAGTCCAGATGTCCATTCGGCGCTCCCTAGACTGATAGGCGCCAATGGATGACCATAGATCATGATAGCCAGGCTTAGCTAATTGCATCCCCGTCTGGGAGCTTGCTTCTTATCAAAAGAAAACATCTTAAATCAGCCTGCATTAATTCTTTCTCTGTGGCTGCACCACAGAGATGGAGGGTGAGATGGGGCCTCCTTTAGGAGCATACCAACGCTTAATTCTGTCTTATTAACAAGCATTGCCGCTACACATGTATTGGAGAGGAAAGAACCTGTCCCTGAGACAGGATATAACAGTCATAAAAATTAGCCAGGTAGCAAAGAAAGAGCCACTCCAAATGGACTTCTAGGCAGCCATAACTATAAAAATCAACCATATGCTCCAAAGTTGATATGAATCACTTGTTTTGCATTCTGTCTGTAATAAATAAATACAATTATATGATAACAACAGGAGACATCTTACCAAATGTATTGAAAGTCAAGAAACAAGGGATATGAATGCTTGCAAATAAGTCTTGAAAGAGCCGTTTATAATACAATAGGTGAAGAAGTTTCTGATTGCAATAAGCAACGCTAAAAGGATTTGGAATTTAGAGAAGAAATTATTTGAAATAGTGGTGTCAAAGAAAACTCAGTCTTCACTCAGGTTGGGAGATTGTCAAACAGAGATATTTAATTCAATCAGCTGAAGGGGAGCATATCACAGAGAAAGGGTTTTCCCTAGCACTCAGTAAGACATGCTCACTGGACTGAAGTTACACTTTCCACTTTTATACATTAAAAGTAGGCAAGACTTTAACATATCAAAGGAACATACAGGGAAAGGGGCAGTGTCAGAAGTCAAACAAAAAGGACAGGAAGATGCTATTTGGCATCCTGTAATCTGTTTCACTTCTCTCTGGCTTTAGTTTGCACCTAAGACAGTTGGGACAGTCTTCCACAGTGGGCTCAGCAATTCATTTGGAATACTAAGTGATCCCTCTACAGCAGAAATAAATTCCAACACCTCCCATTGCTTGTACCCATTCTCCCCAAATTAGGTCAGAATCGATATACCAAAATTCAGCACTACATAAATACCTCCCAAAGGTCCCATTATACAATTTTAAGATTCAGGAAAGACTGTGTTAGATACTATATGTAAACAGCAAGATGTGCAGCAAGTTCCTTCTGTGGATGAAAAGCACAGATTAAGTGTAATTCTGTCACTACCAGCACTTGAATCCAACTTGCTTTTGCACAAGTTTTAACTTCTGCATATTACCTTGTGCTTTTCACTGAAAATTGTGAGTAACCTGTATTTCAATCACATCATGGGGATCGCCCATGTGATTTTATTGTTTTTTGTTATTTGTTGCATTTTATTTGGTATTTAATGAATGTAATGAAATGTACAGAACAGTGAAAAATGTATTAGTGTAATTAATACAAACATTTTTATTCATCATTATTTCATTTCTTTGTCCCTATATAAAGGGAGAAGTTTCCTTTTTCACTCTGCTACCTCATGGACTTCTTGCTGCTTCTTATTCTCTCTCTTGCTCTCTGCCCCTCTCTGTGAATAGCATAACATACTGTACATGTTAAACAATAAAGAAAAATAAACTCTGGCAAGCCTGAAATTGTTTTGTTTGTACCACCTGTGTCATGTCCCACACTCGCCCTCGCAAACTCCATTACATTCCCAAACCCACTGTATCACACTCTTATTCCTAACTGAACCCATCACATTCTCACAGGCACCAGATTCCACAGATTCTCACTCCTGAACCAATTATCCAACCACGTTCCTCTCCCTTTAGTATTTAAAGTTCCCTCACATACCAAACCCTGCTCACTATTGTAAAGCCTCTTAGAGTTTTCTAGTGTACATTATTTTCTTGTTGTCTTTCTTGGTTTTTGGATTTGACTTTTCCCTTTTGATCTCGCTTTTTAGATTACAATTTTGGATTGTTTGTCTCTGCATCCCGCAGAGTTCACGGCTACGCACAGGATCCTCAGAGAACTACCTGACGACCTGTCTCTCTTACCAACATAACTAGAGAAGATAAGGATCATTTGCTGCAATAGCTGAGAATGTGTTGCTTCCAAATATACAGAATACATAATTGGGTTCTGTAAAACTTATGGAAGGAACACTAACATAACCTGGAGAATAGGTGCAAAGCAAAATAAAACTTAGAACCAAGAAATAGCAGGCATTATTTTTATTGTTAAAAGACTAAATGACAGAATCACTACAGTTACTTAATTCCCACATAAAATTGTGAGACCATTAAATTCAATTAAAATACTATAATATTAAGTACCATATTTATTCAAGAAAGGACAATGTAATTCATGTTTAGAATCAAATAAATGGGAAAAAACATAAGCACTGTAGTTCAGAATCCTAAAAATTAAATTACTGAGAATCATATAAAATGTTATGTTTTTTTTATCTTGCCAAGATTTTCTGAGAGAAAACAATAAACATTCCTGGAGGCAGGAAATTTTAATATAATGTTAAATTTAAACTGGTAGCAGGATATTTATATTTGAACTAGCCAAACAGGGACCCAGCAGACAGACAAGAGATTGGAATATCTTTATGTCTAAAATGGCCTGAGCAAGAAAAAATAAATTGAAAACAAGAAGTACAGAAGAACTCACCTGGACAAGGGGAGCAAAGTCGATACACTGCCCCACCCTGTCACAATTGTCCCGGAGACCCGCCTACTAGCAAGTCGCCCCACGCCCGTGGCTTGAGGGCATTGGCCTCCTATCAGCGTCCTGAACCAGCCGAGTCCGGGACTTGGAGCGCTTGGTCCCATTACCCGTTTTTATTCCCCGTCCTTGCACCGGATCCCGTTCCAGCTTTTAACTGTGTTTTGTTTTCGTCTCCTCCTGGATTTCAAGGCTTTTGGACTTTTGGACTTTGCCCCGGTTTTCTCCCTACGGACTTCCTCGGATTTGTTCAGCTGGACCACACCCCCCGAGCACCAGTGCACACTCGTCATGCCCCCCATGTTCATCTAACAGCCCAGTTCCTCGTCTCCTCCCCATGTCTGTTCACTCCCTTCCGGATTCTGTTGTCTGCATAGGTCCTGAAAAATGCATCGTAACACAACCTTCCCAGTCAGTGACAGACCTACCAGCACTACAGAAAAGTACCACATTAATTTCAAAGCCAGTTCACACTATGCCCCACACCAAACAATCCTTAAGGTTTATGTCTATTTTCCCACTAACCAGAATATAAGAGTTAAGAACACATCAAGATCCTCTTTGCACATGCACCTCGTGCTTAGATTCTATGTTAGATATTAATATATAAAAGTATTTTATATTAAGTAATTACAATAATTTCATGCCATTTTCCTCAAACTAAAATTCAAGTTTCATAACATTTAGTTGTTCCGTTTCCTAGTACCTTTCCTTTTCTAACCTTTATCCTGTTCAACCAATTCATATCACATTAACCTGATCAGGTTTTCAGAGAACATATTCATTTAAAAGTATTGCACTCATTCATAATCTATCATTCTAGTAGAAAATCATAGTGTATATCTCATGTGTATCAAGAGGAATTCTGTACTGCCTAACAGATGGCTAGGTGCCAGAAGCTGTGGCACTGAACTCAATTTTCAGTTCAGTGATTCCACAATCACATGCCTTCTTTGTGAAAAAATCTTAGAAGCCTTGAAAGGTTCGATGCAAGTGATGTTTCACTTGCATTTCCAGAGCATCAGCTTTCTTTAGCTATTGATGCATCTGCTCTAACAAAAAATTGGGGGCCTTGTGTGTTGCCTTATTCTTTGCAGAATGTTTCTCCTGACCACCTCAGTGAGCTGCACAAAATGGCCTCACTGTCATTACTCTCATTCATTCTGCCTACCTCTGGATTGAATAAACTTCACTAGCAGGACAGCGGTTATTATGTCACCTTAGTTTACTACCTTGAGGCTTGAGGAACAGTGATCAAACTGATGTTTGTCTAGTTCAGGGGTTTCCAACATTTTTAATGTAATGAGCCCTTTTAACGCCTTTGGCTCACACCTGAAGAAGGGTTCACAGCCAAAATGTATTGTTTTCTCCCTTCTCTTTTCAGCATGGAATAAGTCTATTACTTAAACCGTTTTAATACACATTTGAAAACATACAACCTCCTACCCACCCAAACGCCAATCTATAACACTAGCATTTCCATTTAAAGGTTACCTCTCATAATAACAATAATGTTTAGTAGGAGTTTTACTTACAATAAATAAAAAATATCTAAGCTGTCTTACTTCAGTTTTACTGACAACAATTACTTTTGATGGGATATTTGACTTTGAATATCCTTCAATAATATTTGTTTCAGATTGGTGACTACCAGTTGGAAATCGCTGTGAACAACAGGTCTGTTGCATGCCTTTGTTTTGGTAGACACAACTGTGCTAAATACAGTTTCTGTTAAGTCTGTCACTGTAAATGGCAGAATGAACTTTGTTTTAGTTTGCAGTGTCGACTGCGGAGCAATGCTTGGCTCTTTCACAAGCCAAAATCACAAGTATCCCTTCTCCTGAAAGAATGTCTTTGCAAGAGAATTCCCCTGGAGATATGTGACCTCACACATCAGCTATCAGTGGGGAGGAGAGCAGAGTAATGAAGCCAATTGTCATGCCCCACACTCTCCCTCGCAAACGACGTTACATTCCCGGAACCTCTGCTTCCCAATCTCATCCCTGATTGAACCCAGCACATTATCACATGCATCAGATTCCTCAAATTCTCACTCCCTAACCAATCATCCAATCACACCCCTTTCCTTTCAGTATTTAAACCCCCTTCGCACACCTTCCCACGCTCACTATTGAGAAGCCTTTCTTAGTATTCTCCAGTGCGCGTTTCCAAACCTTTCGACTGATCTCCCGTTACGAATCTTCTGCTTCCGCCTCTTGACCTCGCCTTCTGGATTTTGTCTTTTGAATTGTTTCTGAATATCTCTCGTTACCGGACCCTCTGCCTCCCTTATCGACCCAGCCTTTGGATTTTGTCTTTTGGTTTGTCCCTTTGCTACTCTGCGTCCTGTGGGATTTCGGTCAAGCATTAGGATCCTCCTATTCCACGTATAGGTTCCCTGACAGAATAGTGAGCCATATTAAAATGGATCCAGCGGACCAGAGTCAACTTTCTATTCTCCTCGAACACTCCCGGAACCTGGACCTGCTTACTACGGCAGTCCAGCAACTAGCTGACCACTTTGCACTTCCACCGTCTCCCCCACCTGCAGCTCCTGCTTCTGCACCCCCGTTTCAAACACAAATTAATCTTCTACCCCCTCCCCTCCCGGAAAAATTTGATGGCGACTCCTCCAGTTGTCAGGGCTTTCTGACTCAATGTCAGATGGCTTTCCACATCCGCCCAGACTGCTTCCCCACCGATGGAGAAAGAATTGCTTTTATGGTATCTTGTCTCTCTGGACGAGCTCTTGAATGGGCTGGACATCTCCTCTCTCGAAACGCTCCTGAGACTGCCAACTTCCACCTTTTTCAGACAGCTCTACAATCTGCTTTTGGGCAGTTGCACTCTCACCACCTCATTGTTGCACGCCTCACTTCCCTTACTCAAGGATCTTGCTCTTTTCAGGACTACTCTTCCGAATTCCGTTTTCTGGCTGCTCAACTCGCTTGGGATCACAATGCCCTGATTCACTACTTCCGCCTCGGATTATCTGATGAACTCAAGGATCACGTTGTGCACCTGCCCCTGGACTTCCCATCACTTGACTCCTTCATTTCTCGAGTTTTTGAACTAGAGCTCAGGCTTCAACAGCGAAGGTCGGACAATCGAACCCCTCCCACACCCTCCCAACTGCCTTCCTTCCATAGACTGACCTCTGAGGAGAGAGATTGCCGACTTCGTGAGGGGCGATGCCTTTACTGCACTTCCCCTGATCACCTCCGAGCCGCCTGCCCCGGTCGCCCTCCTCGCTCCTATCCACCCGCTGTTATGACCAGTGTCACTTCTTCCTCTCCCAGATCTGGACTCTTTCTCCCAGCCACCATGTCATGGACTACTGGACAGACCTCTCTCTCTGCTTTTGTTGACTCAGGCTCCGAAGAGAACTTCCTAGACTCTGGACTCGCTTCGTCCTGGAATATTCCCCGGTTGCCAGTCACCCAACCCATTCGGCTCCTCACTCTTGATGGCTCCCCCCTCTCCCCTGGTCTGGTGACGTGGCAGACCCCTCCCCTCACTCTTCGCATCGGCGCCACCCACCAGGAAGTCATTCGGTTCTTTCTCATCCAATCCCCTTCTCACCCATTGGTTCTTGGTTTCCCTTGGTTACAGATTCACAACCCACACATCTCCTGGTCACAAAGGGAACTCACAGCCTGGGGTTCCCATTGCCTTTCGCATTGTTGTCAGCTTCCTCAGAAAGTTTCCATCTCCTGCATATCTCAAGATAACCTCCCCAATATCCCTTCCCAGTACTCGGATCTACACCTAGCCTTCAGCAAACAGAAGGCCCTATCCCTCCCGCCTCATCGCCCATCTGACTGTCCTATAGACCTAATTCCAGGGGTTCTACCCCCTAAGGGCCATGTCTATTCACTCTCCAACGAGGAGACTCAGGCTATGGAAGATTATATCCAGGAGTCCTTGGAATCTGGTTTCATCCGCCCCTCTTCCTCACCTGCCTGCGCCGGTTTCTTCTTTGTTAAAAAGAAAGACGGCTCTCTCAGACCCTGCATTGATTATCGCGGTCTGAATAACATAACTATCAAGAACACTTATCCCCTTCCTCTGATTTCATCAGCTTTGGAATCACTCCGGGGCGCCACTATTTTTTCTAAATTGGATCTCCGCGGTGCTTATAATTTGATCCGCATTCGGGAGGGTGACGAATGGAAGACGGCATTCATTACTACCCACGGTCATTATGAATACCAAGTAATGCCGTTTGGACTGGTTAATGCTCCTGCTGTCTTTCAGGGGTTCATGAATGACATCTTTAGGGATATCTTGCACAAATATGCCCTGGTATACCTGGATGATATTCTAATCTTTTCCCGAAGTCCCCAGGAGCATGTCTCTCATGTGCGCGAGGTTCTTCATCGTTTGATTCAGAACAAACTCTATGCCAAATTGGAAAAGTGTACTTTCCATGTTACCAGAATCCACTTCCTTGGTTACATCCTCTCACCCCTGGGCATTGAAATTGACCCTGCCAAGACTGAATCCATACAGAACTGGCCAACTCCCCAGAATTTAAAACAAATTCAACGCCTCCTGGGATTTTCCAATTTTTACCGCCGTTTTATTAGGAATTTCAGCTCTGTCGTCTCCCCCATTATAGCCCTGACCCGAAAAGGTCCTGATCAAGGGAAATGGACTCCTGAGGCAGACCAAGCTTTCCTTCATCTCAAGAGACTGTTCACCACAGCCCCCCTCCTCCGTCACCCAGACCCCAACCTTCCATTCATTCTCGAGGTGGATGCCTCAGCCAACGGAGTCGGTGCCATATTATCTCAACGTCATGGAGAGAAGGGTGTCCTCCACCCCTGCGCCTTTTTCTCCAAAAAATTGTCCCAGGCCGAGACTAATTATGATGTTGGAGACCGAGAACTACTGGCTATCAGACTTGCCCTGGAGGAATGGAGACACTGGTTGGAGGGGGCCCTACACCCTTTTACTATTCTTACGGATCATAAAAATCTCTCTTACCTACAAACTGCCAAACGTTTGAATCCACGCCAGGCCCGCTGGTCACTTTTTTTTTCTAGGTTCCATTTTTTCATTACTTATACACCGGGATCCAAGAACATAAAGGCTGACGCCCTATCTCGCCTCCATGATCCTCCTGGCTTTTTGGACCCTCCTGAACCTATTATACCCCCTGAGAGAATTGTGGCTGCAATTAGATGGGACCTGGAGAACCAAATCAAACGTGAACTTCACAACCTAACCGTTCCCCCCCAATGTCGTCCAGACAGACTCTTTGTTCCTGATACCATACTCTCCACTGTTCTTCGCTGGGGTCATGACTCACTATTTGCAGGTCACCCCGGTGTCAAACGTACCTTGGAATTCATCTCTAGGCATTTCTGGTGGCCTTCTATGAGGACTGATGTTACTGGGTACGTGCAGGCCTGTCCCATCTGTGCCATGTCCAAATCCTCCCGTCTTAAGAAGCCCGGTTTACTCCAACCACTCCCAACCCCTAGAAGACCTTGGTCCCACATCTCAGTGGACTTTCTTACGGATCTTCCTGAGAGTCAAGGCAAAACTACCATTATGGTCGTGGTAGATAGATTCTCGAAGTCGGCTCATTTCATTCCTCTTCCTGCCCTTCCATCTGCTCAAGACATGGCTGACCTCTTCATTCTTCATGTCTTCAGACTTCACGGCATTCCTGAGGATATCGTATCAGATCGAGGACCTCAATTCATTTCAAGATTCTGGAGAACTTTTTGCAAATCTCTTGGGACTTCCACATCTCTCACGTCTGGCTATCATCCTGAATCCAATGGACTGACGGAAAGAACCAACCAGGACCTTCTTACTTACCTTCGATCTTACGTCTCTGCTTCTCAAGATGACTGGGTCTCTCTCCTCCCCTGGGCTGAGTATGCCCATAACTCTCTCTCTTCATCCACCACTGGGATGTCTCCCTTCTATTGCTCTCTAGGATACCAACCCTCTCTTCTCCCGGACTCTATCCCTGATTCGGATATTCCCTGCCTCCAGACACGCCTCACTTTCCTCAAGAGGATTTGGAGACAAGCCAGATCCGCCCTCCTGAAGACCTCCTTGCGGCAGAAGACCACCGCTGACCGTCATCGACGACCTGTGCCCAGACTACGACGAGGACAGTTTGTCTGGCTGTCTACTAGAAACTTACCCCTTAGACAGCCTTCACATAAGTTGGGACCCCGTTATATTGGACCTTTTCGCATCCTATCCCAGCTCACCCCTGTAACCTATCGTCTTGCTCTTCCTCCAACTCTTAGGGTGCACCCCTCCTTCCATGTCTCTCTCCTGAAACCCTACCACAGATCCCCCCCTCTCCCGGCCTCGGCCACCCCCACCCCCACCACGACTCATTGACGGTCTACCTTCCTACACGGTCAATAAGATCTTGGATGCCCGCTGGCTCCGAGGTCGCCGACAATTTCTAGTCGACTGGGAGGGCTATGGTCCTGAGGAACGTTCCTGGGTCTATGAGAAAGATATTTTGGATCGCAGCCTCATCGATGACTTCGTTCGTACTCGCTCTCTGGGGTCGTCAGGAGCCGACCCTAAAGGGGGGGGTACTGTCACGCCCCACACTCTCCCTCGCAAACGACGTTACATTCCCGGAACCTCTGCTTCCCAATCTCATCCCTGATTGAACCCAGCACATTCTCACATGCATCAGATTCCTCAAATTCTCACTCCCTAACCAATCATCCAATCACACCCCTTTCCTTTCAGTATTTAAACCCCCTTCGCACACCTTCCCATGCTCACTATTGAGAAGCCTTTCTTAGTATTCTCCAGTGCGCGTTTCCAAACCTTTCGACTGATCTCCCGTTACGAATCTTCTGCTTCCGCCTCTTGACCTCGCCTTCTGGATTTTGTCTTTTGAATTGTTTCTGAATATCTCTCGTTACCGGACCCTCTGTCTCCCTTATCGACCCAGCCTTTGGATTTTGTCTTTTGGTTTGTCCCTTTGCTACTCTGCGTCCTGTGGGATTTCGGTCACGCATTAGGATCCTCCTATTCCACGTATAGGTTCCCTGACACCAATTCATAGATGGGGATTATTAGGAGGCCATGATTGGTAAAGGTAGAGGCAGTCTTAAATGTAGGATATCATGAAAAAAAATAAACAGCTGAGATTATATCATACAACATAACTTCAGTAAAAAAATATTATGCTAAAACATAATATTTCTTTTTTTAATTTGCCAATGTTTATAATCATGAAATAGAGTACCATATTAGAAAACAAAAAAAGAAGAACATCTAATAAAATGTGTGGATAACATGTGAAAGGGTGTGAGGCACACAGTACTGTAGTGAGAAAGAAGGTGTGTTTCCTACTTCACTTTTCAATCTCAGACACGTTCTAACAAAACTAGATAGATTTAGTTATCATTAATAATGCAACAGACATAATAATGAGCATTGCTGCAGTGTTTTCCCTTTTTCTGTTGTGTGAGAGATTATTACAAAAGGTCTTGGGGCACAGCAACTGGCCCTTATTCCCAATGCTAATATTGAATGTTGGTTCTAGGAAATTCAGAGAAGGGTCTGCTATTGTTGGGACAAGCGATAGTCTTCATCTTTATGTGTACAGTTGTTAAATTAGAAATAGATACATGATACTCTCTTTCATGAGGTAGCTTCGTCACACAACAGTATATCCATTTGAGAACACAGCTGCTCAGTTATACCATTACTATAGGTGTTGAAGGCCAGAATTTGAGTAGTTAAATGTAACGTTACCCCTGCTTCATAATCTGATAGATTATAACCACAACCAGATTGTCGGAGTAAATGAGTTTAGATGAGGATAGCAATGTATTAGTAGTGAAAGAAAAAATTAAAGTGAAAGTGAAATTTAATTCACATTTAGTCCTTCTATACAGTTTTTTTTTCAGGGAATATTCAACATTCAATGAAAACACTTGTATTGCTGCGTATATGATATTTGCAAAATATTCTCTTAACATCAATGATTCATGTTTTCAGTATGTATTGTATTAGGAAACAACGTTTTAGGAAAAAAATTACCCAGTTTGATTCCCTTACATACTTGATTAATGTCAAAACTTCTAGTATAGTTTATGAAACTTTACACGTTTATTATGCCATGTGCAAGGATCTTCGCACTTTGCCCCACACCTACCCAAACAGCAAGAACTGAGAACTACAATTTTTTTATGTGCATTTCATATTCGTCCCTCCTTCCACCCCTCCCTCTCCGTAGGAAAGCCTCGATCTTAAAGATACAAAAAGGGTTTGGTAAAAATATGCTTTCCACAACTGAATAGTCGAATAGTCTTGTTACTATGCTGAATCGGCAACAGGAAGCTAACTTTATAACATTTTCTACAAAAGACCTGACCTGGATGTATTTTATTTGAATATAGTGCAACTGTTGCCACTCCTTAACAACAATAATAATAATAATAATAATAAAAAGAAAAGAATGTACCACCTTCAATTATTAGGAAAACTGACTCTAAACTTTTCAAATTCATCTGGAGGAATAAACCCCATTATCTTAAAAAAGAGATTATTTGTCATCCACAGGCAGAAGGGGGCTTAAATGCTTTAGATTTTAGGACATCTAATGCTATTTTTAAGATTAAATGGATACAAAATTATTTTAATAATAAGCAAAGTATATGGCATATAATTCCCAATTGGATATTTCAAAAAGTAGGGGGTATAGAGTTTTTACTTAAGTGTAACTTTGACGTTGGAAAAATCCCCTTGAAACTTGCTAGTTTTCATAAACGAGTACTTCTAACGTGGTCACTTATGTATAAACATAACTTTTCCCCTCCTAGATTTACTATTTGGAACAACAGATATATAAAAGTTAGAAATAAAACCTTGTTTTTTGAAAATTGGGTCAAGAATGGTATAATTTGGATTAAACAATTAATCAATGCTGATGGTGAAATATATAGTTACACCGAGTTTGTTAATAGATACAATATTTCTATTAATTTTGATCAGTATTTCACTGTAATAAACAAGATTTCTGGGGAAAAATTAACTCTTCTAAGGACTTGTAATAGTAGTCCTTTAGAAACGTTGGAAGAATTTACAGCTCACATTAGACTACAAGGAAAGGACATTTTGAGTGGTGGCTGTAATAACACATTTTTGAGATCCCTGTTGAAAAATGATACTTTACTTGCTGTTACAATATATTGGAATTCCTCATTTGGAGAATGCATTGATTGGAAAAAAAATTTGGATGATGCCCAATAAATATTGTATAACCTTAATAACCAATAAGGTTAAGGAGGTTTCATACAAAATAATTAATCGAATTTACCAAGTTAAGACTCTTGTTATCCAGCAATTTAAAATTAATATAGATGATAAATGTGTTTTTTGTGACAATAGCCCTGAAACCATTCAGCATTTATTTTAGTTATGTCCCAGGGTAAACATTTTCTGGACTAAGTTGCAGACTTATATTAAAAAAGAAACCAATACTGATATTTGTTTTGATGAAAAAGATGTTATATTAAGTTTCAGCCCCATCGAAAACAATATTAAAATATCGTTTGTAATAAATTTAATTATTGTAATGGCACGTTATTATATAAATAAATTGAAGTGGTCTGGAAAGAACCCTTTGTTTGAGCATTTTAAAATGGATGTAAAGGAGTACTTGCAGACTATTTCAAAATGCAAAAATATGAAAGCGGTGCGGACGTTATTTTTATTTAGTTTTTTTTTTCTCATAACTTGAATTTATGTTGTAATATGTACTCCTGACGATCTTTTTGTCTTGAAATGTTATATGTACTTGTTTGTATTGTAATTTTGTTATTTTGTTATGCATAAATAAATAATTAAAAAAATAATAAGATGAAGACCATAAGAAGAAGATAATAATAAGAAGACTTTAACACAAATGTAATAGAAACTACATGCATCGGCCAACATATTAAATAGAAAAATGTTTTTAATGTTTACTTTTAAATGAGTTTAGATCACAAAATAAAACACAAATTAAACCTCATGAAGGTTGTTGTTGTTTGTACTGTAAAGTACATGTGTTGGATTAACCAATATTACAATTTGTGAAAGAAAAAAGTTTTCTGGGCTGTTTTAAAATATGCCTACCGACCACGCATTGCGGCTATAAAACTATGGTAGTGTCTCAGGAAATCAATTCAGACCATCATGGCGATCGAGTAGCTACGCTAGTCTTTTTTCCTGGGATCTCAGTTTAAACCAGTTATTTCTTAAAACTGATTTTCTTGCAATATAACCTTTTTGGTCTAAAGTAATGTTTATGAAATAACGAAATTCAATTTGTGGATTTCACTCTATAGTATTACAGAAAAACCAGGGAGACGATTTGTAAGATGAAGGGGATATCGAAAGAGGCCATTTGTGAAGAGGTAAGTTTTTTAAATTAACATTTTATTTGCAGTTGTATTCGGTTGGTTCATACTACAGATGTGAATTGTTTCTTTCAAATTCTGAAGAGAAAAAAGTGAAGTGGATTTTACAATCTGGGATTCTATGAAAACCACTTTAATCCTGTACCCCAGCGAACACATAAAACACATCATCGTCAGTTTTCCCTTCTCAAAGGAGAGCTACAAGTTGTAAGTTAAATATTTACCGCCCTGTTCATTTGATTTGTGTTTTTATGTTCAAGGGTATTTTAGAAAAAACAGCCTAACCTGCAATTGTTTTTAGTAATCTAGAACGTTCCCGACGTTAAAGACCACGGCAGGGTGAAAGAAGTCTTGAGGTTTCATATTTTAAGTTTCTTTGTGGGGTTATTTTTTATAACACGACTACAGTTTTTTAAAAGTCCTGGTTCTGCCATTGGTGAAATAGTGGTTGCATTTTAAAAGATAAGCGATAAATGATTGATGTTGGAGTTTAGCTAGTAAAATAATTTATTTTAAACGCCTGTTTTGTATGCATTACATCTTAACATTTTAAATTTAAAAAAATCCTGTATTTGATTAGATGTGCATGTTGTATGACTTGTAAGCATTTGGAGCATTCCACTTCAGCTTCTTTGCGCACTTTATCAATTGTAAACTGCAACTCTGTAGTGGTCGGCGATCGTTATATCGTGATTATCATTCAGTCATGCTACAGACATTTTACAACATGCCGATAATAAAAATAAAAAAATGGACCACAATTATTTAGATGGAATATTTTTAACTTTGTAGCTTTCCACGCATTTCAGGTCTCACATAGCGCTTGTGATTTATAATGTTTGTGTTCATTAACGACGCCTTTGCTTCTCCAAAAAAAGTTAACAGAAGCGTGTCACTTGGCTCTTCTCAGAAAGTGTCTATAATATGGTGTTTGAAGAAGCATGGATATGACGCGATCCAGCAGTCAGCTGCATGACTACACTCGCTCTGCAGTTGTAGGATTTGTTCTGAGCTTATGAAGAGTTCCCATGATGAAAGAGTCGGCGTTCTTGGATCTGCTGGAGTGTCCCGTATGCTTAGAGCGCCTGGATGCTTCTGCGAAGGTCTTGCCTTGCCAGCACACGTTCTGCAAGCGTTGCTTGCAAGGGATCCTGAGTTCCAGGAATGAGTTGCGCTGCCCTGAATGCAGGACTCTGGTGAACTGCTCCGTGGATAACCTCCCCAGTAATATCCTACTAGTACGGCTGCTTGACGGCATAAAGCAAAGGCCTCAGCGACTGGGAGTTGGCGACTGCGCCAGTAATACAAAAGGTACCGGCAATGTGGTGCGACCACAGGCTCAAAGCACTGGCATGCGTGATCAGGTACTGAGTGGACACCTGCAGAGAAGTCCACCAATGAGGGTGAGTGTCTTGGGCAATTGGGTTTAACACTTGAATAGTTTAACCTGGCAGCTTGACGATCGAGGTATTAAGAGTTTTCGATTTGTAGTATTACAAGTTTAATAACGTAAGAAAATCTTAATTTAATTTTAATTTCAGTGTTTTGAGCATGTTATATACTGAAACACAGGTTGGACGTTTTAATGGATTTTCTTGGTCTCTTTAATTATCAGTAGTTGGATCCTTCAGAAAGTAAAGAAAACAAATTTGTTTTAGTTAATGAGGACAGCAGTTTAGAAAATGAGAAATGTAAATCCTTTTGACAACTAACATTTTTCAAAGTGGTTGTCTAGCCAGGTGTTTTTTTGCTGAAAATTAAACATTGCGATAGAACAAGAGGACTTGAAACTATGAAAATGTAGATTTGGAAATGTTAAGTAGAATAAAAACCATTTTTATATTGTTTCATTATATTGAGCTTCAAAAGCACTATCGAATGGATGGATAAATGAAAAATTAAATTCAGGTTACAGGTGTCACGACCCTCTTCCTACCCCTAGAGGGCGCTCCACCTTTTTCTCCTGTTCCTTGCTTCCCTGTGCTTGTTCATGTGCTTCCGGTGCATCTGGTGGAGGTTTGCTATTTATTTCTGGTCTGTCCTGTCCTCCTAGCTCAGCACTGAGATTGGATGTCATGAGGCTATCCTCACCAGGTTGCCCCATGCTCGCTGCCTGAGGGCTCTCGTCTCTTCCCTGACTCCGCCCAATACTGGAGCCTGGAGCGAACCCCCACGTTTGTTCTGTTCCTGCGGCCTTGCATAGGGTCTTTCTGTTCTGACGGTCTCTCCATTGCTAGCCTCTGGCTTCCTTGACAACAGGTTACTCCCTTACATAAATGTAAGGAATTATTATTATGTAATGATTAGTCATGGGAATAGCAAATAAAGACATCTTACAATAGACATACAAAGTTGTTTAATGTCAATCTAAAGGTTAAATTGTTCCACTCAATATTATTATAGCTACACATTAAGTTACAATGTTTTATGCATTATGTCCATCTTATTTCACACAATGGTGTTTAAAATCTGACTTCTCACACTTTTGATTTAAACCACAGTTTTTTTGGAAAATGTTATGTTGTTATGTAAAGTGTATACTAAAGGATTTGGTTGGAGAATTAGTTGAATAAAACAGCAAATTGAGGGCAAATTGAGGTTAATGACCCAGACCAGTGCCAACACACAAACCTGTTGTCATCAAAAGGATGAGAATTTATATCAGTGAATCTGAAAAGACTGTCTTAAAGTGTGAGATATAGAAGTTTTAATAGCTAGGTATGACACCACAAAACAAATAAAATATAATGATTTATAACTTTAAATGATAACCCAACAATTTTCATCATATGAAACTTTTATTATTTGAACCATCTACCGCATAATTGATTCTTACATCATGATTGCATCATGTAAAGTATAATCCCTAGAGAGGATATACAAGAAATTGTGTAATAAAGAATAATCTTATATAGAAACATCATATGAGACTTTTCTGATAAGAATGTCAATTTTGGCACTGTTAATGATGATCACAGTTGACGTCATTAGTATCATTAATTTGTTATTAGATATGTCTATTTTCAGGAATGACCTTTAATTGAATACAGTGTGCGAGATCTTTCCAGTCAACTCAAAGCTTTCTGATCTTTAGGAATGTACAAGTGCTTTAAAAGTTTTTCTTTCTGCTCTTTATAATATTTGTATTGAACTTGTCGTTATTTTGTTTACTTTATGATTTGTTTTTCTGATCAGCTTACTTTTTAGCTTTCATTTCAATGTGACATTTTATCATCTAGTTCTGCCTACTATAGTATGTTTTTTGTTTAAAAGTACATTATCAGGGCTCCAGACTGCGACTGAAATAGTCGCAAATGCAACAAAAAATAAGAATTTGCAACAGTAATTTAAAATCTAGTCACCATTAGCGACAGACACTAAAACTTTCTTATTTTGTGTCGATAAGTGGTCAAATTTAGTCTAGTGATGAGCCGTAACTTAATTACATCTTTAGAGTGGACCCCTTTACATCCCCTCAATACAGTACACGGCAGTGACTGTTGGTTAAAAGGTAGTAAAAGACTTCGTTCTTTGAACTCAACTGCACTCCAATAAATAATGTACAGTTTATCACCTTCTGCATTTCTTCTAATTTAGCAGGATTTGCGCAATAAGCACATTGTTTAATGGGGATGACATTACCCACGTCTATATCACTGTATGACACAGGTTCGAGTTGGAGTGTCTGTTAATAAAATTATTTCTTTATCCATCTCAGCTAAATGAGGGGAATGAAATCAGTCAGAATCTCGGAGTGCCAATTGAAAAAATAACTCTTCTTCCCTCTTTTGTTTAACTTAAAGAATTTTGTGAAGAAATCCTTAATCACAATAGCATCACTTAATTTATCCAGATACACAAATTCACGCCAGAGCCACCAACACCAACAACAACTCTTAATTTCACTGCTTACCACACAGAGTGTAATTGGCCATGTTGAGCACTCAAAATGTCTTCCAATGATTCAAAACGTCTATGATGTTCTATAGCTGGTTTGGAAAACCTATCACTTCAGCCCCAAAAGTGTGAGCTGAGAGCAATTGGTGTGGAGTTAGGCTGTACAATCCACAGTCCTTCAGCAGTGAAAACCCAGCGTTGGCTGCCTCATATGTCCCGGACACTTTCTGTTTTCCTTTGTTCAGATCATAATACCGGACAAGGACAGTACACCATCATATGGAGCACCTTGCTGCAACCTCAATAAATAGTGATATTAAAGGCACATTGCACATTAAATGTAGAGTCTGATGTTTGTGGGGTTGAAGTAATTGAAACCAACTAATCAGCAAGAAGTGATTGCTGGTTGGTACTTTGATGGACTGGTTTGAAAGGAAGACCACATGCAGTCTACTGCTGAGCCTTGGGCACCCCTGGGTGAGGGTTCTTAGATTATGGTCTCTGGAAATAGTATAAATTGAAATGCTCTTTCTTTGAATAAGAATTATGCAGCTGAAGTTAAGTACCAGTCCACAGTCTTAATAATGCTCTTAAGGTTTAGGTATTTCTAAAAAGTAGTTGAAATAGTTTTGCTTTGCACTATGCATTAATTTGTTTTGAAATGTATTATTTTTTATAATGTTACAATGCCCTGTATATTCACAACTTGGTTCATCTTTGCCTTATGTTTATATCAATTAAAATCACTAAAACACAGTAATAAGCTATCGTTCGAAACTCTTGTAATTCTTTTCAGTAGATTTAAATAAAATTTCCCTCTTTTCTGACCGCCCCATCATCTCATATCACCGATCACCTAATCTGCGCAACCTTCTTGTTCACAGCTCCCTTGACCGCCCTCAGCAACCATCCACACCAGGCACTTTCCCTTGCAACAGAGCTCACTGTCACGGACGTCCAAAGGGACTAACCGTGGAGAGCAGGAGAGCAGAAAAAGACCCATATGCGTAGTGGCGGAACGGGAAAAAGGCCCGGGCTCGTAGTGCAAAGAGTTCAGGAGTGCCGTATAGAAACCTATGCCCTCAGGTAGTGGACGTGGGGCGACCTGGTGCTAGGCAGGTCTCAGGACATCCGAACGTCAATGCTGAGCGAGGGCAGAGAGCAAGACCCGGAGATATATAGCCCAAGGGAAAGAGAGGGACCGGAAGGACAGCAGGCAGGAAACTAGGGACAGGACAGAGAAGGAGCGCCCTCTGGCTGCAGAGGGCGTGACACTCACTGTATCGCCTGCAAGTACACATCTAACACCACACTCATTCAAGGCCTCTCAGGACAATTCCGGATCACCCAGATGGCATCCTGTACCTCCAGCAACCTTATTTACTGTATCTCTTGCAGTAAATGCCCAGCCATCTACATTGGAGAAACAGGAAGGAGACTCTGAGACTGCTTCAGAGAACATGTCAGGGCTGTGAAGATTAAAGATCTCTCCAAGCCCATTGTTTCTCATTTCACCTCTGACGGCCATGATCACTCGAATCTCTCCGTTTGTGTTCTCAAAGACGGTTTTCCGAACTCATACATCAGAAAGACTACCAAAACCAAATTTATCCTGCAGCTAGGATCACACCTTCCCCCTTCTCTTAACAAATTTTCTCCATTCAATGGAAGTTTCATTTCACACCTCTCTACACCTATTCTGACTTCACACCTCTTGATTGGCCTCTCTTTCTGTCCCCTGCTCCCGCTTCTCACTCCTCCTCTCTCCCAGCCTTTGTTCTCCCGCTACATTACCTTTGCTTACTGCCTTGTCTTTCTCACACCTGAAGAAGGCTCCATGGCTGAAACGTTGTGTTTTCTTTCTTCTTTTTTTCAGCATGGAATAAACATATTACTTGTTCCTTTGCAGCCTACGCATGCTGACACAGCTACCCACATGATTTAAATAAAATGTTTAATTCAAGTAAGGAGAATAGTGAAAACAAAAAAGTTAACCTTAGCATTTATGATAAAAGTCTGCAACTGAACTAAAAACCTAAATATAAAATCGAAATGTTATTTACAAGACAAAGTAAATGCCATTTAAAAGGTTTACAAAAAGTAACCAAAAATAGCATTGCAGTTTGGGTATCTATAGGCCCATGCAATTTCCAGACCATTCACTACCTACCACTTAAATGAAAAGGATAAAGGTTAAAAATGACTGTTAGTTTAACTTTATTAACATTCCTTTTTTTAATTTTTTTTTATTTTGGAGAACAAAACAAAACCATTTTACATATGAACAACCATTATTCAGCCTTACATTGCAGGCACAAGTTCCTGTTTGTTCCCCTAGTTTTTTACAATTATATAACTTTTTAACAAAACTATATACATTCAAAAGAAGGAAGATGTATACATTTATGAATATGAAAAGGGAGGAGACTATTTAAATGTATCTTATTAAATTTCAGTTATTTTGTATCTCAACAAAATCTGACCTTAAAGGTTTAATGTACTGAACCCATCTAGACCAATATTTGACAAATTTTTCCATTTGTAATTTTAGTGAAAATGTTATTTTTTCCATTATATATATATTTCTTTTATTAATTTAATCCAATCATTCATTGTTGGTAGATCTGTGAGAAGCCACTTTTTTGTTATAACTTTCTTCCCTGCTGATATAAGGATTCCAAACAAATATTCATCCGTTCCCCTCCAATCAAAATCCAGTTTACCAAAATATAAAGCCTCAAATGTAAAGGGTACATTCCTTTCAAATAGTTTCCAGGGCCTTATGTAATTCCTTCCAGAAAAGCCTTATTTTAGGGCAGTTCCAGAATATATGCCAATGATTACCTTGGTTTCCGCACTGTCTCCAACACTTAGAGTATTCCTCAGTATGGTGCGCCTTCTGACCTGGAGTAATGAAAAATCGAACAATGTTTTTCCAGCAAAACTCTCTCCATAAATGCGAGTTAGTACATCTCCATTGAAATTCACAAATTTTAAACCACTCTTCATTCGAAATTCTAACTTCACTTTCTTTCACCCATTTATCTTTTATATACTCTGTAGAATATGATTTCTTTTCCTTAAAACTTTTATATAATCTAGATATAATACCTTTACCTAATTCTGATTTGTAGGCTTCTGTAACTATTTTCACTACCCCATCATTAACAATATCTAAATCTCCCCTTATAATCTCCTTATTAAAATAGTGGCGCATTTGAAGATATCTATAAAAATCTGAATTCTCCAAATTATGTTTCTCCTTCAAATACTGAAAACTTTGTAGCTGATTCTTATCCATTATATTACAAAATGCAGTTATTCCTTTTGTAATCCAAAATTTAAATCTATTATCCAATTTATTTGGTTTAAACTCCATATCATAGGCGCACCCTCTGAGTATCTTTACTGCCTCACCTAAATTATACTCTTTTGTGATCATATTCCATGTCCTTAATTGAAGCTTTATCCATGGATTGAATATTTTTTCAGTAATTTTGCCTAAATTCCTATTACCTAATAGTGCCTGAATTGGGGGGCTATTTACAAGGGACAATTCAATATCTTTCCATCTGTCTTGATAGTCTGGATTACAGAAATTAATGAGAGGTTTAACTTGAGATGCATAATAATAATCTTTCAAATTTGGTAAAGCCATACCCCCTTTATCTTTTGAAGGTTGCAATGTTTTGAATCTAATTCTAGGTTTTCTCTCCTGCCAAATAAACCTAGAAATCATCTAGAAATCATCCCATTCCGAAAATTGTTTTGCAGAGACTTCTACAGGGAGAGCTTGAAATAGGAAGAGTAATCGAGGCAGTAGATTCATTTTTACAGATTCAATTCTAGAACTGAAACTCATAAAGGGGATTAGGTTCCATTTCAATATATATGCTTTAATTTTAGTTATAAGGGGTCCATTATTAATTGTTGCTAATACTGAAATATCTTTTGGTAAATAGACTCCTAAATATCTCATTGAACTTTGGTCCCACTTAAGGTGGTATTTGCTTTTTAATAAAACGGGAGGGTTGTAATTAAAAGTTAGAATTTGTGTTTTTTGAACATTTAACTTATAGCCTGCCAGCAAGCCAAAGCTATCTAAGAGTTCATTTCTAGAAATGAACTAGTGGGATCCTCCAGATATAATAAAACGTCATCTGCGTACAGTGCTATCTTGTGCTCATTCCCTTGTATAGAAATACCTTTTATTTTGTTATTTTGTCGTATCCACTGGGCTAGTGGCTCTATATATAGAGAAAAAAGCAATGGAGATAAAGGGCAGCCTTGTCTAGTTCTTCGTTCTAAAGTTATTCTATCAGATAAATAACCATTTATTTTAATTCGTGCTGTTGGTCTATCATATAAAGTTTGAATACCTTTTATTACATTTCACAAAACCCAAACCTACCTAAAACCCTATAGAGGTATTTCAAACTAACAGAGTCAAAAGTTTTCTCAGCATCTAGGCTCATCAAAGAAGCTTCTAAATTATGTTGCTGAATATGGTTCACGATATGCAATGTGCGTCGAATGTTATCATGGGTTTGTCTATTTTGAATAAACCCTGTTTGATCATAGTGTATCAAATGAGGGAGAATCTTTTCAATTCTTTTAGCCAGTATTGCTGCATAAATTTTATAATCCACATTAAGGACTGAGATTGGTCTGAACGATCCACAATCTAATCTATCTTTCCCCTCCTTAGGGATAACTGAGATGATAGCCTCTCTCCATGATGGGGGCATTTTTCCATCAATTAATGCCGAATTACAAGCAGAAAGAAGATTTGGTATTAATTCAGCTCCGAAGGTTTTATACCATTCCGAATTAAAACCATCAGTTCCAGGTGATTTATTAGCTCTGAGGCTCGTAATCACTGAATTCAATTCTTCTGGTGTTGTCGTCGTTTTTAATATATTATTTTGATCTTCCGTAAGAGTTGGTAAACTGAGAGATTCCAGAAAAGTATAAATTTTTTCTTCACTTTCTGAATAGGGTTGTGTATATAATTTTCTGTAACAATCTGTAAAAGTGTTTTGAATTTCTTCCCATTTATATAATACACCATTACAGTGATGGTCCCTTATTTTATATATTGTATTATCGGTCTGTTGTTTTTTTAATTTTCTTGCCAACAGCTTTAGTGATTTTGACCCTGATTCATAATATTTTTGTCTAGTAAATATATATATTTTTTCAATTTCCTGTGTATATAAGACATCTATTTTGTTTCTAAGCTTCTTTATTTCTTGCATGATTTTTTAATCCTGTTTTTCTTGATGTTTTTTCTCCAACTCTTTTAACTTTATATTCAGATTAGATAATTGTAATTGCTTTACCTTCTTCTTATGACTGCTCAGAGCAATAATTTCCCCCTTTATAACTGCCTTTAATGTGTCCCATATCATCTGTGGTCCCACTTCCCTATTATCATTCTCCTCCAAAAATAGTTTTATTTCTTGTTTTATCTGTTCTTTGCATTGTGGATCGTTCAGCAGACTTGAGTTCATCCTCCATGTTGTATCTTCCCGATTATTAATCATAAGGACAATGACATAGGAGTGTGGTCTGAAAAATCAATTCTACCAATATCGCAATCTTGAATCCTATGTCTATCTCTCTTGTGTATAAAAAAATAATCAATCCTTGAATATACTGAATGAGGGAAGGAATAGTGAGTGTAATCCCGCCCACTTGGATAGAAATCTCTCCAAAGATCTGTTATTCCCATTTCCCCCATCAGTACATTAATCTTTTTCTACAGTGACTTATCTCTCTGAGAAGATATATTTGTAGAATCAAGCCTGGGGTTAAGACGCACATTCCAGTCATCTCCACAAATCAGTATCCCTTATAAAAATTAAAATCACTACCAGGTGGAGCATATACATTAAGTAATGTTAGTAATTCCCCCTTTCCCAATACTAATACATATCTCCCCTCCTTATCTTTAACTTCTGTAAGCAACTCAAATTGAACCTTTTGAGATATCAGTATAGCCACTCCTCTCCTATGGCCAGATTTATATGAGGAGAAATAGATTTTTGAGAAACCCATTCTCCTTAATTTCTCATGTTCCAATACACTCAAATGTGTTTCTTGTAAAAAAGCCCCTTCTTTCTTTATTTTAGACAAAATCTTACTTCTCTTAATAGGGTTAAGTACTCCATTAACATTAAATGTAACTATTTTAAGGTCTTGCTTGGACATATTTTATGTAAATGGTAAAACTTTCAAAATCTCTCCCATACAGCATATGTTTCATATTGTTAAACATCCTCTTCCTATCATTTTTTTCTAATAATGCACCACAATCAAAAAACACAGTAAACAAAAACATTGTTTCCTCCTCTGGAGGAGGGCCCTTAAGCAGGCGGCCCAGTGGCAAATCCAAACTTATATTATAAAAAGTAAAAAAAATGGTGTAACCAGAAAAATTAAAAGTCACTCTAGTCGTAATCACCAAGTATCTATCCCGACATTTACAAATTCTCTTAAAACATCGCAGGAAACTTATTAAAAAAAAAAAACCTAAACTATTAAATCCAGACCAACTTTTAACAACTCACTGTATCAGTTTTCTTTAATCTTGCGAGGGGGGTCTTCTCCTGAAACTCTGTAATTTCTCATTATATTGCTGTTTCGAGGACTGGTCTTTCCCAGGACCACCCCGTCTGCCAGCCTTCTGCCAAGTAAACAGTCGCTCGATTTCTTCTTCCAGTGTAGGCGCTGTACTTTGTACTTGTACTTTAAGTCCCCGCTCTGCCATGTCCTTTGTGGCTTCTGCTGCCGAATGGTATAAGCAGGTGCCGTCTTCATAGAACACCTGTAGCCTTGCTGGAAATGGAGTCTGAAATTTTATTTTCTGCAATTTCAGCACCTTTTTTACTTCAGAATATTCCATACGTTTTTTTAGTACTGTTGGTGGGTAATCATGATCCACATAAAATCGTTTGTTATTATGGAAAAGTTCTTTCTTTTGCCAAGCTTTATGCAACACTTCCTCTTTCATCTTGTAGCTTAAAAACTTGGCAACAATGGAGCGCGGTTTGGCGTCCGGGCCTTTAGGTCTCGGCGCTAACGCTCTATGCGCCCTTCCAATTCCCAGTTCCATGTCCTTCGGTAAATCAAGTTCCCCACTTAGCAGATTTTTAAGGAAGGTGACCATGGAGCGACCCTCTGATTCTTCGGGGATTCCGTAAATCCGAATGTTTTATCTGCGCGATCTTCCTTCCTGGTCTGTTAATTTAGTTTCCAAAGTAATTTGTCGTTGCAAGAGTTTCTTTATCGCAGTTTTTGTTGTTAAGACCCTTGTTTCCACTTCTTCGATCCGTCCCTCTGCCTTATCCAGTCTCTTATTAACCTTGCTCAGCTCCTGTTTAATATCCGTAAGCTGCTCTTTATTGTCCTGTCTGAAGTCTCTAAGTTCGTATTATATTTTCTGAAGACTGGCGTCTGCGCCATCTTGTTCAGAGTCCGTTGAGCTACTTCGACTACGGTCCGAAGTTGCAATTTCAACATTTTCCACGGTCGTTAGTTTTCTCCTGCTTCTCCTGACAGCCCCTTCAGCCATAGTTATTATTTTTTTAAACGTAATGTAGAAAAAAAAACGTTTTCAGGGCTTTATTACAAAGTTGTCGGGCGGTGATCCGTATTATGTTGCCTTTCCCGTCCGCATCCTAACCGGAAGTCAACATTCCATGTGAACAAACGCATCTAGGCCTAATTGCTTTAGTTGGCATTCAGTCACCTGGTTGAGAGGAGGGGAATGCATACCCATGATTTACATGGGAAATTATATTTTTTAAAATTAAGGCCTTGAGTCTTATCATTCTTTACAGCCTAAGTTTTTGGTAGCTAGCCATTCTTGTGTATGTGAGAGTTCAGGGGCTAATCGTGCTTGTACTGATGAAGACAATGAAGCAGTTTGGGGTGCTAAGAAATTTTACTCCTACATATGTGTAGTCCAGACATGTGTGTGATGAATGGAAGACTGGCTTTTTACTGAGGAGTTCTGGGTTTGTTGGAGGGAGCAGACTTACTGATGCAGCGGCTCAGATTGCACGTCTTCACAAGCCAAAGATTGGTAGATGGCATATATGGTGCATTAGATGTTATTGAAAACATGATCTTCATTTAATATGTTGTAGTACTTCTTTAAATCCATTTAATATGGAATATAAATATGGAAGCATGTAACTAAAGGTAAATTTTGGTAGCTGAAAATAAAAATTTGTTTCTGAACATCAATAATGATATAAATATATTAATTTAAATATAGTTGGCAGTGGTTGAGTATTCCACTTCATAAACTTTTGTATCAAATTCTTTAACTCAGTCACTTGTGGTTATCTTAGAAATGGTTTGGTGTGTTTGTTTTAACTACATTTTGCTGTTGTGATTATTGCATTGGAAAATGAATCACTTGAAACTCTTTTAGAAAATGGAAAAAGTAATTGTTGTGATTTTTAATTTAACTTGTCTAAGCTGAGTGATGTTTTGGCTCATTGGTAGAATTTCGGCCTGCCAGTTAGAAGGTCCTGTGTTCAATTGTCAGCCAATACACCAGTTGTACTTTTAACAAATAAAGAGTTGTTCTCTAATAGTAAAATATAAGAAATGATGTTTACCATATCAACATTTTTTCTTATATTAATATTATTTTTTATATCACGGTATGTTAAACATTAAAATACTATTAATAATAAATGAATAACATGAGCTATCAAAACATGAATATGTTCAATGGTGGGTGCAAAAATCAGTTCTACAGGTTTATAAGTCTCCACGTTATTTAGTTAGTGTAAGAGAATTTATAGATGTCCTTAAACAGAAATTTCAATTTAAGATTTTGCACGCATATTTGCTTTTAATTGCTGATCATTGAAGCCACTGTGTATAATATTTTAATAAGTAAAATGTAAAATAAATGGTATTAATGAGACAAACTACAAACAATGTGTTCACATCACCCTCCTCTCCCTTTTTCTTGCTGGGACCCCCTGCAGAGTGAGAAGTGTAGAAAAATTGAGGAGTATAACAGATGAACGGTGAAATAAGAGGGGTTTGATAGCTTGAGATATTCAGTGAGATATGTTATGCTGTAGTATGAGTAATACTTTACCCGACTATCATGTTCTTAAGCATGAATCTATAGGCATTCAGAATGCTCGAAGCATAATGTGTCATACTGCAAATAACATGCTCTGATTTACTGTGTAGTAATGCATAATACCCTTTTAAAAAAAATCACATGCAAGACTGCACTACTTTGTAAAACTACCAGGTGGCACAGTGAATGATTAATGTGGCATGCCTAACATAATGTACAGTAAATCTTATTTTTTACAATAAAAAGTAACCGCTTTATCCTGGACATACACAAAGATTCTAGGTTGACCACGAGGACCACAAAAGATCACCCGTTTTTCGTGCACAAAAAGTGGTTATTAACTATCGAAACCTGTTTTTATAGCTTTTAAAATCATGCAATGTCTAAGTTAAGCAGGAACACATCATTATATCTCATTTTTTTTTATTTTTTAAAAACTAAAAAAATCGTTTGTCCAGCCTAAGGGGCCTTTATAATATAAGGGTGTATCTTATATCTTATATAAGAGGTGTTAGTGGGGCCAGCAGGGGGGCGCTCACCCTGCGGTCCATGTGGGTCCTAATGCCCCAGTATAGTGACGGGGACACTATACTGTAAAACAGGTGCCGTCCTTCGGATGAGATGTAAAACCGAGGTCCTGACTCTCTGTGGTCATTAAAAATCCCAGGGCGTTTCTCGAAAAGAGTAGGGGTGTAACCCCGGCGTCCTGGCCAAATTTCCCATTGGCCCTTACCAATCATGGCCTCCTAATAATCCCCATCTATGAATTGGCTACATTACTCTGCTCTCCTCCCCACTGATAGCTGATGTGTGGTGAGCGTTCTGGCGTACTATGGCTGCCGTCGCATCATCCAGGTGGATGCTGCACATTGGTGGTGGTGGAGGGGAGTCCCCATTACCTGTAAAGCGCTTTGAATGGAGTGTCCAGAAAAGCGCTATATAAGTGTAAGCAATTATTATTATTATTATTATTATTATTATTATAATCTAAAGAAATAAATTACAATATAATTATATTCATATACTGTCTGGTGGAATAAACTGAAGAGTTAGTTAATGCGGCACGGAAGATAGTATTAATAATGTAGCACTTTCGGGCTCACGCCCTACCAGCTGAGGAATCTAACTCGGGCCTGCAGCGTCACTCAACAGGGAAGCAGCCACTCGAGCTACAGTGGGATCTGCCCTCAACACCGATGGACCAGGTCCCTCCTATTCATATGAAAGGCAGTTACGTCACGGCGCAGGCAAGCCCTCAGTCACCTGACCAGCGGATGCACTGCATCAGAGAGAGTCAATATAGCTTCTGGGAAATACATTTTTCCTGCATCAAAGTTTATCTCGTTCAGAGCGCCCTACATTACAAACTCCAAGCGTTTCATTTTGAGCTGGAGACCCTCACACCTGAAGAAGGCTTCACAGCCGAAATGTTGCGTTTTCTCTGTTCTCTTTTCAGCATGGAATAAACCTATTACTTGTTCCTTTGCAGACTACGTAGGCTAACGCAAATCCTGCTAAACTAAAAATTAGACACAAGAAGAGTATTATTGGACAATGTTGTGTCTGGCGGAATTTCTTTGTAAACTGAAGAGTTATAGAGCAGACACGTATTATCTCTTTTTACACTTGTAAAAGAGAACATTCCACTCAGTGGGCGATGCGTTGTTATCTCAATCACCTGCTAATTCGTTTTACACCACGAGAAGACAGGAAAATGTGATTTTACTGTATCTGTACGGAATGTGTGTTGCGCTTACAAAATTAAAGTGTTTAAAATGTATAATTAAAAAGTAAAAAAAACTCAGCTTACACAAAGATTCTAAGATGATCACTAGGAAGTGTATTGCATGTCTAATGGTCTAACCCAATTACCCCCATTTTGATTAAAATCACAAATGCATGTTTAATTAAATGCCTTTATTGATTCACAATCTGACAATGCAATGTAAATCATTATCTTTGGTTTCTAAGTCCCTTAATTAACTTTAAGCATAGCTTTCTCACCATTTAGATTTATTTTTCATACCATCGTTAAACAAAGCAGGAGCGTATTGTACTTCCTCATGGGATCAAATGTGTAAAGATTAGATTGTAATCGTTATTATTTTTTTAATACATTTTAGAAAAGTGTCATCTGTACAAAAAAAGTTTTATTTATTTAATACCACTCGATAGTTATATTAATAGAGATAAGCTTTCTATTAAAGCTCAGATCAAAGATCAGACACAGATCAAACAGCAATATCTCACACACTGGGACTGATCTGTGATCTGTGATGTGGTTGAGTGTGAGTTGTGGTGCTCTACCAGGCTAGCTGGTGTCTGTGTGGTTCGGGCCGGCTGGCTGTGCCGAAAAATAAATAGAACATTAAATAGAACTGGTTTAACAACTCTTAAGCATACTGTAGTTTTTGTTAACACAACTTTGTCAGTTAAAAGGACCGCGGACACTTCCCCCCCCCCCCCCCCACATTTTCAGAGTAGAATAGGCGAACCTTCCAATGAAAGACAGTCCCCTTTCCCCCCCCACAGACAGACAGACAAATGTTTTCACGCCTATCATTTGTCCTGGATAAAGCAGTTAGAAAATAGGTGGATTTACACTTGTAAAAAACATTCCAATTTTAATGCGTTACGGAAGATATTATTGATAATAAATGACATTGGATGGTCTGTAAACTGAAGATTTATAGAGGAGACACGTTGTGTCTTTTCTTTCCAGCTTGGGATTAACTTTTACTTTATGTAACGCAGCTCCGTACTTCTCACAAAGGCTAGGAGTGTTAACACCCCGCTGTGTAATGTTATGTAGAATAGACAGTTCTGGGGGATAGGAAGGAATTTTCAGTTGCGTGCTCTGTTGTCATTGTCATTGTTTTCACAACCTTCAATTTATTAAACGTCTATTTTAGAGACAGCTTTGGCAAAATCTATGGATACTTTGCCCTTGAGCTGTGAAGCTTTTAGATTCTTTGGGTCCTTTATGCAGGCCTCTCAACTATAGGAGCACCCATGATTTAAAAGATTTTAAAAACTATGGCTTTCTTAAAAATGTAAGAGTAGCTTAATGCATTCCTTCTCATAGCACTTTATCCTTAGTTTAAACTACTGAGTGAACTAGGTTTAATACAGGGCAGTTCTTTAGCTGGTTGTGGGTCAACTTCAACAACTGTCCAACTTTGTTTTTGATCATTTTACTGGGGCTTCTTTAAAAAAAGCAGGATAAGGCCCTCACTTACACTTACTTCTACATTGTGGGTGCTGTGGTTTAAATGCTATTGGCTTGTGAACAGCATACCCCTATCGCAGTGCATAGTGTGACATTAAATAAAAGTATGAGAAAAAGAGATTCACAATGCAAAGCTGTGTCAGTCTTCTGTGTAAAAAATCAGTTTGAACATCATGGGTGCTGTTTTTAATAAGTTGCAGAGTATAAAATAGGAATTTTCCTGCTGTTAGCATTGTTGTGTATATAGTTGACCTTTACTTGAGTGAAAAAAGGACATAAAAAAAGGGTTTCAGAAATCAAACAAAGCTTTATTCCCATGCTTACAATCTTAATAATTGGAGACTGCGCTTTTCTGCTTCCTATGGCGATATACGGGTTTTTCACACGAAGCTGTATTGAGCAGGATTTCTCGCGTTGTGAACTTGTGTACACATCGGTCCCCCAGGGTTCGATGAAAAATCAGAGGTTGACAAAAAGATAATTAGCTTACTGATAGTTTTATGTAGAGGCTGTGAAAAATTTCACAAGTAGAGGTCTTTAAAATACGTTTGGTTTGAAGGCTTTCTGTGTTTCCCTTGCAAAGATATGGACATAAGAATATTCGTGCGTGGTAACAAAAATGGCATAAAAACGACATAGTGAAGGCTGTGAAAACATTCACAGTGTACTTTGTACACACAGCAAGTGTTTTCGTAACTAGGAGATTTCGTGAAAACGTTACAGGCGTGCCAAAATCATTTTCGAACTTCAAGCTAACTTTACAGTCTTCACCGACTTTCGTCTTTGAACTCAACTGTGCTTCCGTAAATAATGTACAATTTATCACCTTCTGCAATGCTTCTAGTTTAGAAGGATTTGTGCAATAAGCACATTGTTTAATGGGGATGACATTACCCACGTCTACTGTATATCACTGTACGACAGGTTTGAGTCGAGTGTCTGTTAATAAAACGGAGCGCCTTCCAATACATGTAACTACTGCAGGATTTCTTTATCCGTTTCAGCTAAATGAGGGAAATTAAATCAGTCAGAATCTCTCAGAGTGCCAATTGTAAAAATAACCCTTCTTCCCTCCTTTGTTTAGCTTAAAGAATTTAGCGAAGAAATCCTTAATCACAATATCATCACTTAATTTATCTAGGTACACAAATTCACGCCAGACCCAACAACAACCTATAATAGTGGACTATTTTTATGCATTCAGCTATATGAGAACGAAACCAAAAGTAATGCTCTGGTCGTGCTTTGAACCTTCTGGGTGCAGCTCGCTACATTGCAGTGCCCTTTACCACTACAAGAACAAGATACGTTTTTTTTAAAAAAAAGAAACACATGTCAAAATGTTTCCAAAACGTCCACTTGTGATAGTTTAGCTGCTTAGTTACACGATTCCATATTAATATAGCTATCAAGTGATGTTAAATCACTACAACATTTATCTTTTTATAATAACAGCAAGTGGTGTTCTTACTACTGTAATGTACGTATTCTTTGAAAAGGATAAAACGTTATAACTTTTTTATGAAGTACAGAATATAAACTTTTTAATGAAGTACAGAATACAAGCTTAATGTAACGCATACGGCCGGCATTGCAGGTTGTGCGAGCCTTCTTACCAGCGCGGTGACGTCACTGCCCTTCCCTGTGGATAACAGAGTTCTCAGCCGCCGGGCTGAGGGAGATCTTCCTTTAGCTCAGCTGGCTGGTTCCCTGTTGAGTGACGCTGGAGGCCTGGGATCGAGTCCCCAGCAGTGGGGGGCTGACCTCATGCGGCAGCGGTGAGGGCGCATACCCACGTGAACCTGGGAGTGCTACATTAATAATGTTCGAACAAGTACATTAATGCCAGAACCCATGTAAATTATCAAGTTAAAGACTTTGATACATAAAATATTATGCATAATTAAAATATTTATGATGAAGGTGGAAGGTTGTGTACTTTTGTCCAACTGAGCAATCTTGCTTTTATAAAATATACCAACTTTTAAATGTTTAATGATTAACATGCTGTAGTACACAGTTTAAAATTAAAAGTCTAATGAGTATACAACTTAAATTCTTAATTGGATAAAGACTATCCCTCAGCAGTAATCGGGATTCGAAGCCGGGTGTTTTCTGGCAACAGCTCAAATGCTGTACATGAGAGGTTTACTTTGGTACATACAGATTTAAGACAGTGAATACATAAAATAAAAATGATTAGTAGTATTAGACCAATAAATATATATTGTACCAGTGATCCTCCCCAGGCTCCGAACACAGACTGCAGCAACTTTCCCACTCCCCAATCATCAGGATTATAGTCGTGATATTTTTGTCCTTCACCATGGATGTGCTGAGCCAAATCATTGATATGTTCAGAATTATCTGGAATGTATGTACAACATTTGGCACCGATTACGGCACATGAGAGGCTAACAGGTAGTCTAGAGCCAATTTATTCTGTAAAGCTGCAGTCCTGAAGGAAGCCAGCTCCTCATTAACAACAGTTAACCCGTCTGAGGTCTCGTTGGCTATTTTTTCTAGGGATGCTGCCATGTTGATAACTTCCCTAGCTAACTTTGCTACACCATACATAGGAAATGCTATACCAAAGAATTGTTCTGTCTTGGTAATGGCTTTAGGATGCACCCAAGAGTGATCAGGGGTGAAAGGGCTATGGCTCTGTATTCGGACATGAGGAACCACAAACTCCAAATAGCAACTTCCCTTCCATTTAGTCGGCAGCCAGGGATATGCATTATTTCCACAGATAAAATAAGTACCATTTAGAGGTCTCACGGCCGCACCTGAAAACAGGAAAGTGGCACTAAAGTTAGCCTCACTACCATTCATTTTAATTATCTCTTTCTGAGGCCACTGAAAGGCCTGGTGGGAAGAATTTACATTAACGGTGTGATTACAACGGCTAACTCCTAATGTCTGTGATTCGTGCCTTCCTGTGTGATTGAAACATATTGATCCATGAGTATTACTGATGTCATTCATCCATTAAGTGGCTCCTAGATAATCTGACAAGTCATAAGGTATAGGCATGAGAGGAAATCCCCCCTCATATATCTAGGAATTTCTAAGCACCACAACAGGAGCTTTTATTAGAATCTCTAGCCAGCTGGTAGGAAAGAGCCAGGAAGATGTTCACATAATGTTCCTCGTCGTCCAGACGATGCTCTGAATGTTGTTGCAGGATCTCCCCGTTGAGGAGCAGGATTAGGCAGGACATCAATAGCAGATTCTTCATTGTCTCAATTATTCTCTGGAGGAGCCGCTCGGGACCCTCCCACCTGGGCTGGAGTGTCTGGGACGGTATCTTCTTGATCCAGACCCACTCCCCGGGTATCAAGTCATGTCCACCTTCAACAGGGGGGGCCCAGGCGTCCAGAACTTGCTCCCTGGCTTGTTGGACTGCCTCTGTCAAAAAGCTCCACTTACTTCAACAGACAATCAGTAAACTTATATTTTCCTTAGCTAAATCTGGGGACCCAAGCAGCCTCATAGGACGCCCTGTGACAATTTCAAATGGGATTAAGCCCACCATTCGATTGGCTCCTGCCCGTTTGCTACACAGGACTGGCTGGAGCGCCTTCACACATGGCTGTCCTTTAGACTGATAGTGGGTGAGCCTGTCTTTTAGAGTTCTGTTCCACTGTACTGGGGATGATGTGGCCAATGCAGGTCCCACTTGATTCGTAATAACTTTGCAACTTCCTGGCACACTTTTCCAGTAAAATGTGTGCCTTGATCAGAGTCTATTCGGCATGGCAACCCCCATCTGGGTATAATTTCAGTCACTAGGTATTTTGCAGTGACAGAATTTGTAGCTCTCCTAACAGGGAATGCCTCAACCCATCGGGAGAAAAGGTCTACCATGACCAAAAGACCAGTCTTTCCTTTACACTCAGGTAGGGAGCGATAGTCGATTTTCCAATGCACAAATGGCCCTTCTGGAGCAGGTTGCTTCAACTGGGGCACCTTCACCTGGTCAGCCGTGGAATTTTGCTGACACGATCCACATCTCTTGACCACGTCCCTAGCATAGGCAGCAAAACCTATCCCCACCCAGTGCTGCATAAAGAGCTGGGACATTTGCATAACTCCCACATGTCCCACAGAATGTATCTGTCTGGCAACAAAAGGCATCAGAGACTTAGGACATGCTAGCCTCTGATGTCGCCATAATCCATCAGCTCCTAGCCCAATTCATTTTTCGAGCCAGGCCCACTTTTCCTTTTTGGGTGCCTCTGTCTGTATGTGCTGTAATTGTCTATCTTGTACAGCTGGCCTAAGGCAAATCTCAGGTTCCTGTTTTTGCTGTTCTTCTTTTAAGGCTGCTTGTCTGGCTGCTGCGTCAGCAAGGGTGTTGCCTTTAGCCACAGCTGAGTCCTCTTTGTTATATCTTTTACATTTAGCAACTGCAATCTGTTTTGGGAGGGCCAGAACTTCTAAAAATTTTGCTACCAGCCCAGCTTTTTTTACTGGAGTCCTTGAAGCTGTGAGAAAATCCCTTTCTCCACAATCTCCCACAATCATGGCATACCCCAAATGCATACCAAGAATCCATTTAAATTGTAACAGTTTGACCTTTAGCATATTTACAAGCTTCTATGAGGGCTTTCAGTTCTGCCTGCTGTGCAGACTTTCCCCCTGCTAAATTGTCTGAGCACACTAACTGGGTGTCAGAGACCACTGACCACTTTTTTCCCCCTCATGCATAAAGCAAGAACCATCCGTGTATAGTACTAGATCAGCGTTTTCGAGGGCTTGCTCCGAAATATCAGATGCATTATCTCCCACTACCCAATCCTCACATTCATGTTCTAGGAGGAATTGGTCACTTGGATCAGGCATCAGGGAAGCCGGGCTGAGGGAGCCTTCTTGTTCTACTACCACATTGGGAGCTTTTAGCAACACCTGCCACTTAGCCCATCGGCTAGTGCTCACCTGGCTCACCCTGCTAAGGGAGAGCAACGTGTGAACCCCATGAGGGCAGCGTACGATCAACTTCTGATCCAGGACTATACTGTTGATGGCTTGTACGGCTAAACAAATGGCCTGAACAGCCCTCAAGCAAGGGTCCTACCCCTTAGCTACCGCATCCAATTGTCCTGAATAGTACCCCACCGGTCGAAACCTACCTCCATGGTCCTGAGTCAGAACAGCCGTCTAGAACCCATTGCGCTCACTTACATACAGGTAGAAAGGCCTCTGTAAAAGAGCTTGTTTCAAATCGGTAAAAGGCTACCTCAGCCTCTGAATTTAATAAAATAGGGTCATCTGAACGCACCCCTACTCATAGTAGGTCAGTGAGAGCTTGAGCTCTTTCAGCAAAGGAGTCTACCCAGGTCCTATTCAAAAAGGCCCTTAATTTCTTAATGATGCCTTGTTCCATTAATTTCTGCGCTACTGGCCTAATGCCCACTTCAGTTTCAGGGCTAATCCATTGTGGTTTTGTATAGGGTGGTTGTTTACCTGTGAACGTGACAGGTGACATGACCTAATGCCCACATTCATCCTTATCTTCTGACCATATAACGTGAACCTTTACATTGTCCTTCTATAAGACCATATATTGACCTGCACCTTACTGCCCTGTACTAATAATGATATCCCTTGCAAATCTTGTAGCGCATCCCATCCCAATAAGTCCAGGGTATGTCCTACCCACATGGGTAACTGAAACTGTACATAATTTCCCATACAGATGGTGACAGCTCGTGTTTCTTTTAAGCTAACCCTTTGCCCCCTTACCCCGGTGGCCTCTAAATGCCTTTCAGAATATAGCACTTGACATCTCTTAGCCGTTCTAGTTGATAAACACGATATCTGAGGCCAGTCAGCCTTAGGAGGATATTGATTTTTCAAAAATCTCCATATTACCTCCCACCCTGTTGCCTCACTGTTAATTCCACATATCTCACGCAACTGCCCAGCCCGGCTCTCTCCCACTCTCCTTAAAATCATTGCTGCCTCTATGGGTTTTATGCCATACACATCTTTTAACTCTTGGAGAGCACACCAGGTCTGTTGCATCACTGCTTTAGGGTGGGTATTCGAATATTTATCCCAGGGGTTATCGTTCCCTGTTTGCAATGGTCTCAAATCTGGATATAATTTGGGAGGCTTATTGCCCTCCCCCTCCTTTTTCTTCTCATACGCTTTTTGAGCGTCTTTTGTCTCTACTTCGCTTTGCAGCTTATCTCTTTCTTCAGTCAGGGTATCAACCCGTTCTACCATAGCTTTTAGTTTCTCAGTTAAGGACTTCTGTACCTTATCCCATTCCCTTTTTTCGCTAGTGGTCTGTCTACACCTAAGGAGTTTTCCTAGAATCAGCCTGGTTTTGGTTTGTTTGTTTTTATTCCAATATTCATACACTTTTTTATACTCGGGCTTCGTCCAGGTACCGTCGGACAGGCCATATTTCTTTTTAAGTTTCTTCTCTACCTCTTTCAACTTCTTTTTCTCTGACACCCAGTCAGAAACCTCTGTTAACTTGTCTTTACACCAACTTATTTTCCCAGACCCATGCACTCCTGTTTGGCTTTACTGCGTGTTTCCGTCTTCAGACGGGTGGGGTATTATCCTAAACCCCTCTATCTCAACCTGCCTGGCCCTGATACACAAACCACGTCCCGGCTTTACTGCACACCCCTCAGATGGCTGGTGTATTATCTGAAACCCCTCTATCTCAACCCGCCTGGCCCTGGTACACAAACCCTGTCCCAGCTTTACTGCGCACCCCTCAGGTACCCTCAAACAGTCCCCCATCACCAACACCCAATCATTTGCAGTTCTCGCTACAGCATTGGGAAAATCCCACACACTTTGCGATTTTTAATCAAGATGGGGATAAGGGAGTCTTCTCTATGACACTCTCCCTTATAAAATTAACGTGAAACAAAACAAAAACTAAAAATAAGATACAATCTACAGACTTTCACAACATGTAAATGTTTTATGTTTTATACTTTAATTTTCAAAATCTGGCAATGCCAGACAGAATCCACATTCACTGCAGCCAAACCCTCTTGCAGATCAGAACATCAAGGAAGAAAACAATTATTACGCCCAGCTTTTCAGTGTAATTGCTTTAACTTGCTAATGCATTACTGTAACAGTCCGGGTGTGGCAAGCTTCTAATGTCTCCTGACTTGGGCGAAAGGAATAAAGCTTTGTTTGATTTCTGAAACCTTTCTTTATGTCCTCAGTTTTCTTTTAACATTTCATTTAACATTTATTCCTTTGTTTTGTGGTCTGGGTAATTGGAGGCTACGCTGTTATGTTTTCTATGGTGATATACGGGTTTTTCGCACAAAGCCGTATTGAGCAGTATTTCTCGCATTAAGAAAGTTAGGTGTTAGCATAAACTATTAGTAATCAATAATATTCAATTTACCACTGTAATAAATTGTGCTACTAATAAATTCTGTTCTACTCTGAAAATGTAGGGGGAGGAAAAATACCCGTGGTCTTTTCACTGATAAACTTGTGTTAACAAAAACTACAGCATGCTTAAGAGTTGTTCAACCATTTTTTTTCAGCACAGCACAGACTGTGCCTGCTAGAGTACCACAATTCACACTCAACCACATCACAGATCACAGATCAGTCCCAGTGTGTGAGATCTTGCTGGTTGATCTGTGCTTGATCTTTGATCTGAGCTGTAATAGAGGGCTTAACTCTGTAAATATATTAATATCAAGTAGTATTAAATAAAACTTTTTTGTATAGATGACACTTTTCTAAAATGACTTTAAAAATAAAAACGATTACAATTGGCACGACTGTAGCTTTTTCATGATAACTCCTAGAGTTATGAAAACACTTGGTGTGCATACAAAATACATGTGGCTGTTTTCACAGCCTTCACTATGTCGTTTTTAAGCCATTTTTTTTACCACGCTCGAATATTCTTCTGTCCATATCTTTGTGTAGCGGCGAGGCTTATTAATAAGAAAGAAATAAGCGTTGGTATGCTTTCCTAAAGGAGGCCCCATCTCACCCTGTGGTGCAGCCACAGAGAAAGTATTCATGCAGGCTGATTTAAGATGTTTTCTTTTGATAAGGAACAAGCTCCCAAAGGGGGATGCACTTAGCTAAGCCTGGCTATCATGATCAATGGTCATCCATTGGCGCCTATCTGTCTAGGGAGTGCCAGATGGACATCTGGACTGCATTCCTGTCAGGAGTAAGTGACTCATATCTCACCTTGATCAACCAATCAGGGACTGGTAGGGCTGAGTAACCCACGTGGGACTCTGATGCCCATGGAACTTTCAGCCAATCAACGAGCTGAAGTTCCTCCAGGTAACAACAGGCAACACAGAGATTCAGTAGAGACTTCGGTGAGAATTCTGTGAACTTTTTCGAAGGGAATTCTAAAGGAGAATTCCAGGGCAGGACAGCCCAGGAGCAGAAGGCTCCCAAGGGCAGGACATTCTCGCAGCGCGCCTCCTGACCATCCTGAGACTCAGCCCGGACAACCACGGAACGGCCAGTGTGTCCGAGTGCCAGAACTTTCCTTTGTTCTAAGAGTCTAGAGCGGAGGTTGCCAGAGAATAACCAGAGGATCCACCTGAGGTTAGCACCAGCAGCAGGCCTCGTGAACAGGTCAGAACTGTGGACAGCTGAATCACTATTCAGAACTAGCTCTTCATCAGGAACGAACCGGTCCTCTTCCTGACTTGCTGGGACCCACAGTCATCTTTTCTCCTGTGCACAAACTTTGCTAGTTAAAGCCAACACTAACTAGCCGGTCAGTGACCATCAGCAGCGCACCGTCGCAAGCCGCACAGCACAGCCTGGCACACAGCCAGAGAGCGCGGATTGGACAGCAACAGCCTGCAACTGTTTCTTTGAGCCTGCAGGAGATATGAATCCCCAGAGATTGGATGAGTATTCAACTTCAATGCATTACGGCTCGAGAATTCAATTGTTATCCAAACCAGTTGATATCAATTTAATTCCTAAGAGTTATGTACTTGTTTTGAGTATCTAATGTAGAAGTTATAACCAAGTTCATTCACGAAACGGTCTAAATGAATGATATACTGAACGTATGTCCTCTTGATGTGTAACTCTTCGTAACTGATTGAATATATACCTTTTGTATTCTGATAACCCTCTCGATAAGATCTGTTAGGTTTATATGCATATTTTATGTATTAATAAATGTATCCTCATGTATTAGTACCTGTGTGTGTGCGTTGTTTGAGTTATGTCGCATGGTTGGATTCTAAAGCCATCGCAAGAATCAACTTTGTGATTTACTGCTATAATTAATAATTGTCCCAGTAAATGCCCAAACCCTACAGAACTGGTGCCTTCAGAGAGCCACTACATTACATTTTGGCTATGGCAACGTTACATTTGGAAGGGAAACACAGAAAGCCTTCAAACCAAATGCATTTTAAAGACCATGACGTGAAAATGTTCACAGCCTCCATATAAAACTATCAGTGAGCTAATTCTCTTTTTTTAAACCTCCGGTTTTTCATCGATGCGTAATTACGCACTAACTGGAACCGAGGGGGACCGCTGTGTACTCACGTTCACAACTCGAGAAATACTGCTCAATATGGCTTCGTGCGAAAAACCCGTATATCACCATAGGAAGCATAACAGCGTAGCCTCCAATTACACAGACCACAAAACAAAGGAATAAAGCTTTGTTTGATTTCTGAAACCCTTTCTTCCTGTTTCCTGTTTTATGTCCTGTTTTCATTCAGGTAAGGGTCAACTATATACACAATACTGCTGACAGCATGAAAATTCCTATTCTTTACTCAACAGCGTCTTAAAACCAGCACCCATGGTGTTCAAACCGATTTTTTTTTACACAGAAGACTGACACAGCTTCGTGTTGTGAATCTGTTTTTCTCAGAAAACATGTGAGTGGGGGAGGTGGACTTCCCCTTATTCTTCTTTGAAAATACCTGTGAAACCGGTTTCTTTACAGTGTAGACAGAGAGAGAGAGAGAGAAGGGCTTTCGGGCTCACGTGAATTTGCGCCCTACGGTACAACCTGCGGTACCCTCTGTGTACATACAGTACAAACATGTTGTGATATTTAGAAATATAAAAAATGTCAATATAATGCCAATAATATTTGCTATTTTAGTTTTTCAAAGAAATGTTTATTTGTTAAAAGAAAACTGCTGGCGACAGCTGGGTTTGAACACTCGACCTCAGTGTTACAAGTCAGTCACTTAAGCGATCACGCCACCAAGGCAGTCATATGAGAAGCACATATCAATGGAAAGTCTTATACTACTGTTTTTTCAACACTACATGAATACAGTTATACCGTTATTAATTTCTTTAGATACGCGATTGCATATTATATTCCCTATTAATCAAATTCTAAAACTATGCTTCTGTGTACTCCGATATCAAGCATATTCGTAGAAAAGCTTAAAACTATCACTTTTCTCATAAAGTACTGAATACTGTATAAATATACGGTAACATGGTCAGAAGGAGCAAGGAGCACGTAAAAACGTTTCCGAAATAACCACATGTAGGACTTTGATGCTTAAAATGTTTAGGGAGAAATGGAATACTGGTGTGTATTTTTTCTTTAAAATACCAAGACCAGCAATATACAGTTTAATTAATATAATTTATGACCTTTAGATGCATTATGCTCCTATTCTTTTTATGCTCAGCTACTAAAATTTCCCTTTAGTGGTAAAATTCCATATAAATTTTCAATACTAAGCGGATTAAAACGTGCACAGTAAAGAGATTAAATGATTAAATCTTTCCACGACCGACCAACGCACCACGAGTGTCCCTGTCGGTCATTTTGGCCAGCCAATCACGTACCGCGGTATGACGCGTTATGACGGGCTATGACGTAATGATTTGCCCACGGTACGGGTTTGTACCACGCACTTTGAATGGCTGCATCTGTATGGAACTTTATTTTCTAATGTTTACTTTTGCGATCTCCCCCGCCAAGCTTGCAGGAAAGACGTCATTGTCAGCAATTACTGCTGCACACTATATTGTTGTGCATTTGATAAATACATTTTGATTTGATTTTTAAGCTGTTATTACTGATCACCGAATTATTGCACTTAACATTGCTTAATTCACCCCCTTTCCTGAACGTCTATGACAAGGAGAACTAGTGCTCTAGTCTCTGGTGCGTTCTTTTTGCAGCTGAAATTTCACTTTTTAAACGAATAAGAAATTAGTTTGTTCATAAATCTAATCACTTATTATTTGTAAAAATAAAGTAATTGCTCTCTGAAAATGCTCTTTTTCTTGTTTGTCTTGGGTGAAAATGGCTTTTTAATTCAAAGAAGGAAGTCCATGAAGTGAAACACCCATCAATGGCGAGGATTAAAGCAGAGAGAATAAACTGGGTGAAAACTCCAGCTGAATCATCCATAGAAATATTATGCCTTTCACTGAAAGACTATTCGGAAAACAGCAAAACCGAACACAAAGCAAGAATAATTTTGCAAGGCACTCTTTATCTGTAGATCTGACTTCTGTGTGTGGAACAGCGGGAGGCGAGGCTCAGCAGGACGGTGAGGGGGAGGGTAATATGAATGAGGCATATCGTTCAGATTTCAGAATTATAAAAAATAAACCTTTGTTGAGTTTACACGAAAGATAAAACGTACCTTTTGAGAGGTCATATACTTAGGTCATAACTTGCAAAGTAGCTGATTTTGACAAACAGCAAAGTATTGCTTGAAGAATTTAAAATCTGTACTGTAGCTTTATTTAATTGAACAGAAAGACACTTTACATCTTGCTTACTCTATTATCATTGTCGATAACTATGCGGGGAGAGGATGTAGATTCCAAACATGGCAGCAGAAGTGAGTAATTACCTGCTCGAAAATGAATGTGTTCCCAAAAGCATATACTGTACAATTATCGCAACATTTGCAAACATTCCCGATGCATAACCACGTTATGTACTCTACATTGTTCTATTTTGTAGGAGAATACACACTATTTATTATTGTTGTTGCTGCTGGGCTTTGAGCTTTGAATCGACTACTTCTTTGACTAGCTTGCAGAGAAAGTCATGGCCCTGCTTTTTGTCTATCACTTAATAAAAATTTCAGTGTAGAAAACGTTATTTATTACTATGTGTTTATTTGGAACTTTATATTTATGTGTAAAATAGAAAATCATTTTCATACTATTTTTATTTATTTTTTGATTAAAATTGCAAATGCATATTTAATTAAATGCTTTTATTGATTCACAATCTGACAAGACAGAACAAAAGCATCTGTGAAATCACATTCCCGAATGTCCCCCATTGCCCTTAACAGTCTTAGGAAGAACACGAAACAGCCTGTTAATAAAAATGTTGAAAATATTGTTCTGTCAGCCCTTCCTCCCAGGAAACATTTTGAAACATTTTGACATGTTCCTTTTAACTACATTGCTGTCAATACTGTTGCAATAGACAATGAAACGTTCAGAGTTTGTAATGTAAGGCGCTCTGAATGAGTTAAACTTTGATGCAGGACAAATAAATATATTTCCCACAAGCTATACTGTAGTGGCTTTAAAACTATACAACATCACGCTGTATGCATGTGGCACGTCTTTGTTCAAGTTTTAAAACTACAGAATGGATAAACGAGTGTTCAGAAAAAAACAGGATATTTGATTGTTGGTTGCCTTATGTTAAAGAGCAACAGTGACAACAGAGCATGCTACTGAAAATTCGTTCCCATCTGCCAGCAGAACTGTCTATTCTACATAACAAACACAGCGGGGGGTAACACTCCTAGCCTTTGTGAGAAGTACAGAGCTGCGTTACATAATGTGCCTGCAATGGAATATACTGTATCAGGTAAAAGTTAATTCCAAGCTGAAAAAAGACTCGGCGTGTCTCCTCTATAAATCTTCAGCTTACAGACCATCCAGGTCATTATTTATTAACAATATCTTCTGTGATATCTTCGCATTATAATTTGAACATTTTTTACAAGTGTACATCCACCTATTTTCTAACCGCTTTATCAAGGACAGGTAACAGTTTTTTACGATTTTGACAGACTTCAGAATGCTTTGACTGATGTTAAAAATGTAACAATGCGTATTGTGGTAAAAGAGCTATTGAGCACAGAATATATTTCCGCCTGTGAAAAGATTTGCGTATGTAGTTTATTCTTATTTGCATGAAAATAGAAAATACAGAGGGAGTTTCAGAAATTAAACAGAGGTCTGGAACACCCTGTCTCAAAAATAAACGTTTAATAAATTGATGGTTGTGAAAACAGTGACAAATCACTCCTAACAAAATACATCTTTAAAATACAAGCAGTTTGAAATTATAAGTTGTTATTAATAATTCACTTAACTTCGAACATATTATAGTGTCCATAATATTTTCTATTTTAGTTTTTCAAAGAAATGTTTATTTGTTGAAGGATAACTGCTGCGGGGAGTTGGGTTCAAACCCCTGGCCTCCAGCATTCGAGTCGCACGCTAAAGCCATTACGCCAACGCACTGCTTGACAATTTAAGCTATAGCTCAACATGGCAGGCAAACTATTTTCAAGTAATCATGAGTGAATGAGTCACATTTAGGCAGATGTTTACAAAGAAAGTGGACTACGGTAACACTTTGAGTTATATTTAAAGAAAACCTTAAATATACAGTAGTTAATAATTTCTTTAGATACACGATTCCACATCATATGTCCTATTAATCAAATTCTAAAAAGAATGCTTTTTTTTACTGTGATAAGTGCAAGTATTCATAGAAAAGGTTCAAACATTATAACTTTTTATATAAAGTGTATAAAGTGTCCTTCTAACTTAATATAGTTAGAAGGAACTTTTTCAAAATAACCATAGTACGTAACCGAATGAAAGACACTGATGCTTAAAATGTTTGTGAAGAAAGTGGAATACTGTTGTGTATTTTTTATTTAAATTACCACTACAAGCCAGATGTTCAGAGAAATTATGCTCCTCTTTTTTTTTACGCTCAGCTACTAAAATTTCCCTTTAGTTGTAAAATTCCATATTAGTATTCAATATTTCAGAATTTGTTGTTTTGTTTAACCTGCCTTTTCTGAAATAATCACAGCTAGTGACTGAGTTAAGACATTGATGTAGAAAATGTTTATAAAGAATGTCGAATACTGTTGGATACCTTATTTTTTATTTTTAGCTACCACTACCTGCCATATATGTATATTATTCTTCATTATTATTAATAAATTAATATTGCTAATGTTGTTTAGAATAGGGTTATTTTCAGAAGGTTTTTGAAAATGTTGATCATCTAACAGTCTGGGCCGGCCTAGTTGAGTCATGTCATATCATTTGCCAAACCACTTTATACCATACGGTGTCGCGGGAAGCCAGAGCCTACCCGGCAAGCAACGAACGCAAGGCAGGGTACATCCTGGATGGGGCACCAGTCCATCGCAGGGCAAGTGTAAGCCAATCATACATGGGGACACTTTGGAGGCCGGGGGGGGGGATTTGGCCTGGACACCAGGATAACTCCCTAATCTTATTGAGAAATGCCCAGGGATCTTAAATGACCACTGAGAGTCAGGACCTTGGTTTAATGTCTCATCTGAAAGACGGCGCCCACTACAGTATAATGTCCCTGCCACTATACTGGGGCATTAGTACCCTAACAGACCGCAGGGTGGGCGCCCCCCCGCTGCCCCCCCGCTGCCCCACTAACACCACTTCCAGCAGCCACCATAGCTTCCCAGGAGGTCTCCCATCCCAGTACTGATGAGGCTCAACCTTGCTTAGCTTCACTATGTAGCCATTTGAGAGCTGCAGGGTGATATGGCTGCTGGCCCTAGTTGAGTTCCTAATTTAAAAAAAAAAATCTGTGAACATTATGGAATTGGGAGGTGCTATCCCAGCTCTCTCTCTCCCTTAAGGTTTCATTGATTACTCAGTAAGCAATACAAGAACCATGTCACAGCATAATTCAAAGATGCCAATGCTACGTACAGTTCTCCCAGATATCCATCTTTTACCCATCAGTCAAGAGAAGGAAGACACATTGTATGTCCAGTGCATTGTCTTAGATAGGAGAGCAAGAGCAGATCGTTATGTTGCTCTTCTGATTCAGAATTTAGTGACTTTTGAAACCAAAACTGCAGGGATTGGACCACCTTTGTAAATTTTGATGGGTACGCAGACAACTGGGCCTTACCTTCTAATCTTTAGGAAAGCATTAGAAACCTTGTGAATCAGAGATTCACAAAGCTTACATTGTATAATTGGAAGAGAATTTGTGATCGGATAAATGTGTTGTTCAGAACAAAGAGACCAGCTCGCGTCTCGATATTGCCCCGGACAGCCAGTACATTACAGCTGCTAAAAAAGGCCACTCATTTGTCAGTCAGGCTGACCCTCTTTAAGCCAATTAAGCAGCCTGTTTATTTAGTGCTCTGACATTGAGCTAAATGTGCTAACTTCAGTGCTAAGCTTTGCAGTACTGAAGCAGTCATCCGACAAATGCTGTCTTTAGGCAGTAAAAAGGCTTCTTGCAAGCCTGCAGCTTATAAGAAGCCAGTTCATCTTTACTTGATTGACAGGCTGACAAGTAAAGAAAAGTAAACAAAAGTTAGGCAGTTTCCAAACTTGGAATGGTGGGTAGAATTAATGAAGGGCTATTTCTACTTATCAGCTCAGCTTTTCAGTTGGTGGTCAGTTACAGATGCAGCCATTTGAAATGCATGGTAAAACCCTGTACGGTGGTAAAACATCAACAGCCTACCGCAGTACGTGATTTGCTGGCCAAAATGACCGACAGGTGGCACTTGTGGTGTATTAGTTGTTAGTGAAACAATTACTTCTTTTAATCTCTCTCCTGCATATGTTTAAATCCACTTAATATGATATATTAATATAGAAATTCACAACTAAAGGGAAGGTTTGGTAGCTGAGGATAAAACTGGAGCACAACGTCTCTGAACGTCAAAAACTATATTAATTTAGAAATATAAATATATTATACAAATGTGTGCTTTGTGTATATTCCAATAGCAGTGGACGGAGGTTGTGTGGGGAAAAGTTTAGTCTGCAGTTGAATTGGGGCTCTGTATTCTTCAAACCTGAAACACTGTTTTCTCTGGAAGCTTTTTCTTCCCTCTTTAGTTGATGTTTTGCAGCCTACGCTGTCTTTACTGTGCACCGGAGGTTTACTGTAATCTCTTTACTGTGCACGTTTTAATCCGCTTAGTATTGAATATTTATATGGAATTTTACAACTAAAGGGACATTTTAGTAGCTGAGCATAAAAAGAAGAGGAGCATAACACATCTGAAGGTCATAAACGATATTAATTTAGGAACATAAACATATTACTGTATGTAAACTGTACTATATATGGCTGGTCTTGGTAGTTTAAAGAAAAAATACACACCAGTCTTCCATTCCTCCCTAAACATTTTAAGCATCAAAGTTTTATGAAACGGTCCCCAAATATGCAATTGCTTATTAAGTTGTTTACGTTCCTCCGCCTGAGAATATAGTCCCCCGTTGCTACGCAACGCAGAAACACAGACACAAGTAACTAGCAAAGAGAGGACATTAGCTAGCCAATATGATAAAGGAATAAATGACTTTTTTTATTTCTTTAGCACATTTATTTGAAAATTTCCATCGATTATACAAGCACTTGGAAACTGTCCAATCCCTAGTTTGTCAGGCATTTTCTTTTACTATAACAGACATAAAAACTCCCTTGCTTTTAACAGCACTTCATATTTTTCTAACAAAGAAAATGATATAAAAACTCCCTTGCTTTTAACAACATTTCATAATTTCTAACAACGAAAATGATTTAAACTGCGACACTTATCATTCAACCAGAGCTCAAAATATCACAAGGATCCTCAAGAGCACAACAAAGACAACAGAAAAATATACGTGTATCAGATACATGAGAATCCAAGCTTTTTTATCTACGCTTTCTTATCTACGCTAAGAAGTAGTCTTTAAAATTGATCACACAGTAAAAAGTCAAAATTCTGGGGTGTGCCTATACCACAGATTATGGCACAGCTTCAGAATGGTGAATGGCTGACACCATCTGACACCCCTCTGATTGGGGAAAAAAGACCTGCTGATCTGTTCTACATACCAGGAAGACAACAGAATATGTTGTTTCTATTCGAAACGTGTATTTTAAACGTTTAATTAAGAAGTTAAAACCTTATAGCGTACACAGATTTATAAGGTGATCAGGAGGAAGAAAAATCACTCGTGTTTCGTGCATAAAAAGTGGTTATTAACTATTGAAACCTGTTTTTATTTATTTTATTTTTATTTAGATGAAGAGTTCCCGTCACCCCCATTTCCATTTAAATCGCAAACCCGTGTTTAATTAAATGTCTTTATTGATTCACAATCTGACAAGCCAATGTAAATCGTTATCTTTGTCTTCTGCATAATAATGCTCACCTCTCTCCAGCAAATTAATAATAGTAATAATAATAAACTTTATTTTATATAGCGCCTTTAAAGGTGGATTCTCAAAGCGCTTTACAGGATAAAAACAACAATAACAACAACAATATTGTATTTCATTGCACTTTGACAGATCGTCTTTAAATCAATTGTTGTCAGAATATCCCCGCCTCCAAACAAGAACAAAATTGCAACAATTGTATTAACTGGCTGTTTCAGTAACTTAAAGTATATATTTAAAGTAATAATTTAACAACATATGTAAATGTTTTAAGATATGTCTATGTTGTGAATGTCTGTAGATTGTATTTTATTTTTAGTTTTTGTTTTGTTTCACATTAATTTTATAAGGGAGAGTGTCACAGAGAAGACTCCCTTACCCCCATCTTGATTAAAATACTTTTTTTTTCACAATCTGGCAATGCCAGGCAGAATTCACATTCGCTGCAGCCAAATGGCCTTGCAGATCAGAAAATCAAGGAACAAAACAATTATCGCGCCTGGCTCCTCAATGGATTTGCTTTAACTTGCTAATGTGTTGGTGTAACAGTCTGGGTGTGGTAAGCTTCTAATGTCTCCCGACTTCGGCGAAAGGAACCTCTCTTTCATTGGAAGACAATGAACACATTCTACCCGTACATAAGAATAGAATGCTGGTGCGCGGGTGTGGTGGGGTGCTGTACCAGCTGTCAACAAAAAACAGCTGTCAAAAAAACATTTTTTAAAAAAAAAAGTAAATTGAGTGTCCATAATATTGCTATTTTGCTATTGCTAATTGCTATTGCTACTATCTGAGTCTCTGCATCTACATTGTTTGTAAACAAACCGGTTTCACAGGTATTTTCAACCCCCAGCCACTGTTGTTTCATCAGTTGTTATCCTGTAAAGCACTTTGAGAAGCCACCTTTAAAGGCGCAATATAAAATAAAGTTTATTATTATTATTAATATTGATAATATTCTTCCTCCCAGAACTTGTAAATTGTTGGTGTTACTGTTGTTCTTATCCTGTAAAGCGCTTTGAGAAGCATACTGTCCAACATATTGTATTTCATTGCACTTTGACAGATCGTCTTAAATCACTTGTTGTTGGAATATCCCCCAAGAGGATATAGAGGATATCCCCCAAGAGGTATCCAGGTAACAGTGAAACGGGCGTACAGTCTGGGGAGATCGCCCGTTTTCCAAGTAAATAGTTCCCTGGTTCCGCACGCCTTGGTGTTTCTCTCTCTCTCTCTCTCTCGGGCCCGCGCTCTTGGCAGGCTTGTCTTGTGTCTCTCTCTCGTCTGGGCGCGGGAGTGCTGCTGGCGGGTGGTGACGGAGAAGAAATAAAGCGCAGTTTTTAACTCCACAAGTCTGAGTCTCTGTGTTCGTCCTCAACGAACCCACATTCATTCATTACATTGGTGTCAGAAGCGGGAGGATGTACAGTGAATGGCCGATGATGTCGGACTCAGAGAAGCACCGGTTCCCCCAGCAGCCGAGTGACCCCCTAAAGTGCCTTTTGGGGGCGAGCAGCAGCCGCCAGGGGCCGGGACGACCCCTCAGCACCGCCAGTGGCCACAGCCCTTATCAGGGCTACCCATCAGCAACCTACTCAGCGGAAGGGGGGCCCTTTCCCGGGTCGCCTCAGGCCGTGTGGCAGGAAGGAGACGCCAGACCAGCGGGGTCCAGCCCGCCACCCCTGCACCAGCCTGCGCCGGTGAGACTGAGGAAGGAGACCGATAATGGGGAGGTCCCATGGCAAATGTTTGAGGCCCAGTTCCAGATGGCGGCCTGGGCACATTGCTGGTCTCAGCTGGAGATGGCGGGCCACCTCGCTGCAGTCCTGGAGGGGAAGGCCTGCCAGGCGTTGCTGGATGAACCCGGGAACCAGCGGTACAATTACGCGGCGTTGGCGTCGGCCCCTCCGGAGGCGTTTCAGCGGGAGAGGGGAGGCGCCGGGATTGCTGCGGGCAAGGTTGGCCCAACGCCGCCGCCTAGCGGGAGAGCCACTGGGTCCGGTCACCGCAGACGTGGCCTACTTAGCCCGCCAGGGTTACCCTACTCTCCTGGAGGAGGCCCACCGGGAGATAGTGCTCCAGGCGTTCCTCCGGGCCCTGGCGCCGACTGAGGTGCAGCACCACGTGATGCTGGCCGCGCCGGCCTCTTTGGAGCAGGCCCTGGCTCTGGCTGAGCAGGCTGATGCCGTATTCGAGGAGACCAGTGGGCACCAACGGAGCGGCACACGGGGAATCAGATGGGGAGGAGTAGACGGCCAGCTCGGCGACGCCGGGGTAGCAGCCACGGCAGGTCATCTGCCACCGCTGTGGGGAGAAGGGGCACATCGCCCGGGAGTACCGGGTGCTGGAGCCCCGGGGTCTCCGGAGGCCGTCGGGAAACGGGAGCAGGGCGGCCTAAAGGGGGGAAGGCCGCCCTTGAGCGACACTACCTCCACTCCAGAAAGCCAGAAGGAGCGCTTCCCCCTGTCTGCTGCCGTGGGAAGGGTTGGCCACAGCCGGGGCTTGTTTCTTCCCTGCCAGGCCCTCGTTGACACCAGTTCGACCATCACCCTGCTGCGGCCTGGTGTCCTGCCGGACCCCCAGGATGGGAAACCACCAGCCTGCGCCTGAGGACGGTGACGGGGCAGTACACAGAGGTCCTCAGCAAGCGGGCGCTCACCGTGCAGTTTGGGGCTGCGAGAGTGAAACACCCCTTCTACCTCGCTCCAGTCCACGAGGACTGTATCCTGGGGTTGGACTGGTTGCAGCAGGTGGGTGGTTGTCTTGACTTGGGCCGGTGAGAGTTGGTGGGGCAGGGGGAACGAATCAGTCTCGCGGCGGGCGGGGCGAGAAGCGGGCTGCAGTGGCAGGCGTTGCCGGGGCCTGTCGGAGCCGCGGGTGTCGGGGCGAGCGTGCCGGAGCTGACTCCCGGGCCACCCGGCCGGGCGGTTGACGGGGCGGCCGCTGGGAGGAATGCGGGGGCCAAGCACAACGGTGAGATAAGCTCGCCCCTCACCCCAAGTCCCAAGTCCGGAGGTGGCGGGTGTCCTCCAGCGGCGAGGTCAGGTGGCAGTTTGTGGTGTTGCGGTCGCTCTGTGGGGCAGTTCTCCAAGCAGTGCACGGCCAGCCGGAGGCCGCCAAGCAGTGACCTTGCCGCTGGAGGGCACCTGCCACCCCCGGCGCAGCACCCTGTCCCTCACCTTCAAGGCCTCCCACAGTGCGCAAAGTGCCTTCATGGACTTGGGGTGAGGGGCGAGCTTATCTCACCCATTGCGCTTGGCCCCCGCATTCCCCCCAGCGGCCGCCCCGTCAACCGCCCGGCCGGGCGTCCCTGGAGTCAGCTCTGGCACGCTCACCCTGACACCCGCAGCTCCGATAGGCCCCGGCGACGCCCGCCGCTGCCGCCTCTGCTTCCCGCTCCTGTCAACCCGCGTGCCCCGGACACCTCCTACACCACCCACCGCGAGACTGATTTGTTCCCCCTGCCCCACCAACTCACGCCGGCCCAAGTCAAGGCAACCACCCACCTGCTGCAACCAGGCGAGGTAGAAGGTGTGTTTCACCCTCGCAGCCCCAAACTGCACGGTGAGCGCCCACTTGCCAAGGACCTCTGTGTACTGCCCCGTCACCGTCCTCAGGCGCAGGCTGGTGGTTTCCCATCCTGGGGGCCCGGCAGGACACCAGGCCGCAGTAGGGTGATTATTGAACTGGTGTCGACGAGGGCCTGGCAGGCTCTGCCCTCAATGAGGCATGGCAGAAATAAGCCCCGGCTGTGGCCAACCCTCCCCACGGCAGCAGGCGGGGTGAAGTGCTCCTTCTGGCTTTCCGGAGCGGGGTTAGTGTCGCTCAAGGGCATCCTTCCCCCCTTTAGGCCGCCCCGCTCCCGTTTCCCGATGGCCTCCGGAGTCCCCGGGGCTCCAGCACCTGGCACTCCCGGGCGATGTGCCCCCTCTCCCCACAGCGGTGACAGATGACCCGCCGTCGTCGCTCCCCTGGCGTCCCTGCGCTGGCTGTCTCCTCCTCCCCATCTGATTCCGCGTGCGCCGCCTCCGCTGCCCGGCAGGGAGCACCCCTCCGTTGGTGCCCACCGGTCTCCTCGAATACGGCATCAGCCTGCTCAGCCAGAGCCAGGGCCTGCTCCAAGGGGACCGGAGCGGCCAGCATCATGTGGCGCTGCACCTCAGTCGGCGCCAGGGCCTGGAGGAACGCCTGGAGCACTATCTCACGGTGGGCCTCCTCCGGGAGAGTAGGGTAACACTGGCGGGTTAAGTAGGCCACGTCTGCGGCGACCGGACCCAGTGGCTCTCCCACTAGGCAGCGGCGTTGGGCCAATCTCAGCCGCAGCAATCCCGGCGGCTCCTCTCTCCCGCCGAAATGCCTCCAGAGGGCCGACGCCAACGCCGCATAGTTGTACCGCAGGTCCCTGGGTACATCCAGCAACGCCTGGCAGGCCATCCCCTCCAGGACCGCGGCGAGGTGGCATTATTTCTAAATATCTAAATATCACAACATGTGTACACAGCGATCCCCTCGGATTCCAGTAATTACGCATCAATGAAAAACCGGAGGTTTAAAAAAAGAGAATTAGCTCACTGATAGTTTCATGTGCAAGCTGTGAACATTTTCACAACTGGTGGTCTTTAAAATGCATTTATTGGTTCACAATCTGACAACGCAATGTAAATCATTATCTTTGGATTCTAAGTCCCTTAATTCACTTTAAGCATAGCTTTCTCGCTATTTAGATTTATTTTTCATACCATTGTTAAACAAAGCAGGAGCGTATACTACTTCCCCATGGGATCAAACGCGGAAAGGTTAAAGTAATCATTTTTATTTTTTAAATAAATTTTAGAAAAGTGTCATATATACAAAAAAAGTTGCATTTAATACCACTCGATAGATAAGCTCTCTAGAAAGATAAGCTCTCTATTAAAGCTCAGATCAAAGATCAAACAGCAATATCTCATACACAGGGACTGATCTGTGATGTGGTTGAGTGAATTGTGGTACTCTAGCAGCCAAAGTTGTCTGTGCCGAAAAATAAAAACCGGTTTAACAACTCTAAAGCATACTGTAGATTTTGTTAGACCATTAGACATGCAATACACTTCCTCGTGATCATCTTAGAATCTTTGATTGAGCTGCAAGTTTTTTGAATTTTATATACACAATACTGCTGACAGCAGGAAGATTCCCCATGCTTTTACTCAGCAGCTTATTAAAAACAGCACCAATGGTGTTTAAAGTGATTTTTTTTACACAGAAGACTGACACAGCTTCGCACTATGAATCTTTTTTTCTAAGAAAACGTTTCCGTGGGGGGAGATGTCTTTCGCTTGAAGACTCGCCACCTTCTACTTTGAAAATACCTGTGAAACCGATTTAATTCGTCACAGCCAGCATTCCCGCAGAGAGTGATGAAAACCGCGCAGCGGCAGGCGAATGCACATTAATGTTGGGCTTTTGGGCTCAGGTGGATTTGTGCCCTACAGTTCAACCTGCGGTACTGCACTGGTATGAGGTTAGCAAAAACACAAAAAGGGGAAACACAAAACAAAAAGGAAAGAAAAATAAAAAAAAGAGTAAAGAAAAATGTGTTGCTTTGTAAAGCGGTGCCCAGGCTGTACTTACGCTATCTAACGCGGTACAGTCTGGGAGGGAGTACAAGGCAAAAAATAAAACTCAGAGTCTGAAAAGGGGTCAGCCTCTCCAGGTAGAGATGCATGATGGGACTGGCAAAAAAGGTTTCCCTGTTTGACCCTCCGGAGAGATGTTCAGTGTATCTTTAAAAAGCCCCGACAACTGATCAACCAGTACAGCTGTAGTTACAAAGGCAATGCATCGCCCTTCACCCAGGGCTCTGCCTCCATATTGAACATGCCACGCGCGTAGTGCCACAATTGATAAAACGAAAACATGCATAACAAGCAACAACGTAATAGAATATATATATCTGTGAAATGATATGCTGTGAACACAAATGTTCACTCAGGGATCACAATTATCAGAATTATCAATTATCAGAATTAATAACTTAAAAGTGAAAATATGCCATGACCATAATGTGTTAATAGCAAACATGGTTTCATGGAAGGCTTCTCAAACAGTTGGGCATTCAGGTAGATTGTCAGGGGAAAGCATTTGTAAATATGTTTTGTTAAAGTCATTTTTTGCAACACATAAAAGACAGTAAATGTAATTAAACCTTTGTCACTAATGGAACTACTAATAAAAATATAAGTATAGAAATCTAAAGATTTTTTTATTCAATGCTGGTAGCAGGATGAACTAAGGACTCAGCATTTGTCAGGTTGAGCTCAGTGTATATTTTGTCACCGAGTTGGTACAAGATGTTAACACTACAAGTGTCACGGATGTCAGAAGGGAATGACCGTGGAGAGGCAGGAGAGCAGAAAAAGGCCCATATGCATAGTGGCGGAATGGGGGATTAGCCCGGGCTCAGCAGTTCAGGAGTCGTATAGAAACCAACGCCCTCAGGCAGCGGACATGGGGCGACCTGGTGCTAGGCGGGTCTCAGGACATCCGAACGTCAATGCTGAGCAAAGGAGAATCAGTGACCCGGAAATATATAGCCCCAGAGAGAGAGACACTGGAAGGACAGCAGAGCACAGGAAACTTGGGAAAGACAGAGGAGGAGCACCTTCTGGCTGCAGAGGGTGTGACAACAAGGACAATAAAAGTTTTTTAAAAAAAGAAACTAATGTCAAGATGTTTCCAAAATGTCCACTTGTGATACTTTAGCTGCTAAGTTACACAATTCCATATTCATATAACTATCAAGTGATGTTAAATCACTACAATATTGATCTTTTTACAATAACAGCAAGTGGTGTTCTTACTATGTATTCTTAGAAAAGAATAAAATGTTATAACTTTTTATGAAGTACAGAATATAAGCTTAATAATGTTAAAACATGTTAAAACCAGAACCCACTGTAAGTTACCAAGTTAAAGACTTTAATGCATAAAATATTTATGTATAATGATATTATTTATGAAGAAGGTGGAAGGTTGTGTACTTTTGTCCAACTGAGCCATCTTACTTTTATAAAATATACCGACTTTTTGATGTTTAATGTTTAACATGCTGTTAACAGTTTAAAATTATTAAAAGTCTAAAGAGTATACAACTTAAATTCTTAATTGGAAAAAGATTGTCCCTCAGCAGTGACCAGGATTCGAAACCGGGCGTTTTCTGGTGACAGCTCAAATGCTGTACATAAGACATTAAGCTTTATTAGCTCCACCTGGCAGTTTTACAAGGTACTTCCGGATACTATTATCCTATTTAAAAAAACATGTGGTATGTTGCGCTACGTCCACCGCTTTTTAATGCAGTGTACCCCGCTCATTCTGAATGGCTGGATCTGTATATTATTAATAATATTAATAATGAATGACCATGGTCGAGCTGTAAGATGAAGAGTTCTATTATTTATAAAAAATACGAACACACTGCCGTTCATTGCTGTGTATGCTACTGTTTCAGTATATCTGTGGATCTGACTTCATGGAATTTGCATGTTTGGGGGGGGGGGTGTTTTGATTATACTATGAATTAGTCCTGGAGGCATATCAACCAAGTTTCAGAATTATAAAAAATAAATCTTTGATTAGTTTGCAGAAGAGAAAAAGGTACCTTTTCAGAAGCCATGCACTACGCAGAGTAGGTTAATTTGACAAATAGCTAATGTTGCTTAAAGAATTTGAAATCTATTGTACTATACTGTAGCTGTCATGTTAGTGAAGAGAAAGTAGCCTTGCTCTTACAACTGGCTCTGTTAGCAGAGTTTGTGTTAACACACTGCACCCTTTTAAATGGATTTTAATCACCTGTTATTACCTGTTCGGGGGTGGGGGTTATAACCTTCCTCAATTGAACATCTGATGCCCCTAGTAAGTCGAGAGACTAAAACCTGCTATGGATTAAACATCTGCTTGGCGACATATCTCAAACTGCTCCAAAGTCGAGCGTAGAATAAAATCCTCTAAACCAGTGGTTCTAAAACTTTTTGGACCAAGTACCACCCCTGATCAAACCAAACCATCCAAGTATCACCTACAAGTCATCTTCTCATAGGAACCACAGAAAATCTCATTGACCAACATGAGCACGCGCGCACACACACTCACACACACATAAAATAAAAATAGCACTGAGCACTTACCATTTCAGTGAGAGGAGTGAGCCTGTTTAGTCGAGCAAAGCTGATGTGAATTCATTGGTTGAGCCTTGATACAATTCACAACTTTGACAGCAAAGTCTAACAGATTTTAAACCCTCAGGCATTTTCTTGACTGCCATGGCCTCGCAGTGGATGCTACAGTGCATCTACTTCATATATGGAGCAACCTCTCTAATTTGTGCAACTACACTGCTGTGTCGGCCTGTCATCACTCTAGCACCATCTGTACAAACTCTGACGCATTTTTTCCAGTTGATGCCATTCAGAAGCTGAAATATGTGCTCTCCTGTAGTTCTTGTTGGTAGCGGCTTAAAGAACAGAAAGTCCTCATGGGACATCCTCTCAAACTCATATCTAACGTAAACGAGCAAATTGGCCATATCAATGAAATCTACAGACTCATCTAATTGCAGTGAAAAGCATCTGCTCATTGTAACGCGCTCTATCAGCACACTTTTGACATCATCTGCCATATCAATAATTCTATGAGTGCCTGTGTCATTCAAAAGGGGTAGCAGGTTGAGCTGTTCAGCAGCTTTTTCTCCACACAAAATACGTATCAGCTCTTTTGCCAATGGTAAACAAAGTTCTTCACCACTAGTGTGGGGCTCACGTGCTTTAGCAATCCACAAGCTTGCATTTTTCCCCATTTCCCCTTAAAAGACAGTCAGGAGTCCGTCTCAGAAGTTAAAATAAGTTTTTATTGCCTGTGCATGCACAGAGATGCTCGGTGTATTGTTCTCAAATTAACCTAGAACAGTCCTTAAATATTTTTATCTATATAATATATATATAATATATATCTGTCACGCTTTCCTGTGCTTACAATATTGGCAGTGTTCCAAAATCGTGCACATTCTTCTACCTAAAGATACCTTCCTTTAATACAATTGGTCAGTTAGGTTCATAGCATGCATTCCTATACAATGGTATAGAATTACACAGTAGCTCTTGCGTTCACTAATGTATAAGCGCGTGCTGTATCATTGTAGCTAACTAGCTAACTAAATTTTTCAGTGCACACACCAGATTTCCAGGGTCATCTGGCATACCACCTGGGGGCACTCCTTGAGAACCATGGCTCTAAACTGAAAGCCATGATGGACACCAAAATTATCTGTAATACAAATTGTAGTGCCGTAATGCCTGTAATACAAAGGACTGCTACAAACTAAAACAACCCCAAGTGTAGCACACATGAACCAAAGAAAAAATATTGGCTCCACAAAACAGATCAAAGATCCTGAACCATCCCCCAAATATGCTACATCCCCCCTATAGTTATTGCAAGGTGAAAGTGGGAAGCTGATTTTTTTAATCATTTTTGAAAGAAAATCACAAATAAGAAATATTGACATGTCCCTGCCTAACTTAGACATTGTATGACTTTAAAAGCTATAAAAAATTTAGATAGTTAAACACCACTTATTGTGCATGAAAACCATGTTATTTTTCTTCCTCGTGATCAGCTTAGAATGTTTGTGAATGTTGTAATTTGAAATAAGTTTGCCAAAGCAACACAAAACATATAAACAAAAAAATCACATTCTTCTCTTAAAACCAGGAATTTAAACCAGGAATTACTTGGCTAAAGTTGCATCAAAACTGCTCGCACGAAACAATCCTTCCTTTCCGGGTATCCTGGAGATGGTCTGAAGGTTCATTCATTTTATATAAAAAATGACCTGCTGATCTGCTTCACACCACAAGGAGAGAGGAGAATGTACTAAACACACATTGCATTTGCAAAATTAAAGTCTTTTAAACATTTAATTGTTTAAAAAAACATACAGCTTACAAAAAGATTCTAAGATGATCACAAGGAAGAAAAAGCATCCATTTTTTGTGCATAAAAGTGTTTTTTAACTATCTAGACCTGTTTATGGCTTTATGCAATGTCTATTTTTTGGCAGGGACACATTATTGTTTCTTATTTTTTATTTTCTTTTAAAATTAAAAGAATCAGTTGCCCATCGTGCCATACAATACTATGTTACATTTTTTATGTTTATGAGAGACTTCAAAACACTTCGACTGATGCATAAAAAATGTAGCATAATGTTCTCACGTTATGAACTTGCTTACTCCTGGGATCTGCTTTATTTCAAACTCAGGTTTCTAAAAATGCAACCAGGTACTAGATATTGTTTAAATAAAGGCTGTGAAAATTGTCAAAAATTGCGATCTTTAAAGTGCCTGTGGTTTGATCTGTGTCATTTTTCACAAAGTTATTCATGTCTCATAAATAAATTTTAATAAGAAAGTGAAGGTTATAAAAACCGGACAAATTATTCTGAAAAAGATACAGGAAGTTTGAAATGATTATTTATTATTAATAAATTAATACAGCTAATAATAATCAGATACATTATCATAGTTTCAGTGGTCTTTTTAAGCCACTTTGTTATTCTCGATTATAATTATAATATATATGATTTTTTTATAAGACTTGTTGTAAATGCTTGTGTCCCCACTGGGATTAGTAAAGTATTTTTAATTGAATTAAACCGGTTGAACTGATTTTTTCACCCAGTGTTGACAGTATTCATACCTTTTCGAAAATAACCACAGTAAGCGATTGAGTTAAAGACTTTGATGCATAAAATGCTTATGAAGAAAGTGGAATACTCTTGTGTATCTTTTATTTAAGCTATCAATACAAGGCATAAATGGAATGTATAATATATTTATATTCCTAAATTAAAACAGTTTGAGACAATATGACATTCAGAGACATTATGCTCCTGTTATTTTTAAGCTCAGCTACCAAAATTTCCCTATAGTTGTAAAATTCCATGTTAATATGCCATATTAAGCAGATTTAAACATGCCCAGTAGAGAGATTAAATGAAGCAATCATTTCACTAACAACTAATGCACCACAAGTGCCACCTGTCAATCATCTTTGGCCAGTTAATCATATATTGTGGCCGCTTGTAGCTGAAAACCCACAGTACGGAGTTTAACCGTGCATTTTGAATGGCTACATCTGTACATAGTATTTATTATTCATTTAACAAATAGAGAAAGACTCTATTTGTTAAAAGTAAAATGGGTGCATTGACCTAGAACCCATTTTAACCCGGGACCTTAAAGCTCACAAGCAAAAATTCTACCACTGAACCATGGCAGCTGTTTGGACATTAAATTAAAAATCACAAGTTATGTTTTCCTCTACAAGAGTTTCATTAACACTACAAGTGTTTAATTTTCCATTGAAGCAATCACAACAGGAACATGCAGTTAAAACAAATCAAATATTTTCAAATTAACCCCAACAATTTAACAAATTAAAAAATTGGATGCAGACGTTTAGTAAGACAGTGCAATATGCTACCACTACCAGCTATATAAATGTTGTATTTATATTCTCAAATTAATATTGTTTCACTTACAATAAGTGTTATTAAAGATTTCTTATAATCTTTTTGTCACTTGACAAAGCAGCCTGGTGCTTCTCCATAAATAAGTAGCTACTGCTACTACTGAATTACAAACATTTCATAATATATCTATACATATATAACAACTAACACTCTTTATATAAAGTTTTACTTCATGTTTTTGATTAACTTCAATTTCGATTAACTACGCCGTTGTCGATTAACTATGCCGACTGCAGAGAGTAAGCCTGGTTTTCAGCGAACGGCTAAGGCATTTGGTGTCTCCCCACAAAACAAACTCCAAAACCAGACGACAGTGCATCTTACAAAGCGTGAGTGGTGATGTCTTCCACCGAGAGCACTCCTATGTTTTGTGAGTCCTGCAACATGTACAGCGTAGACTGTTCCACCAACAATATACAGATGCAGCCATTCAAAACAAGCAGGGTATGCTGCAGTAGAACATGGTGGGCGTCGCAGTATACCGCGCTGTACCATATGCAAATTAGATTATTTAAATAGTATCCGGAATCACCTTGTAAAACCGGCAGGTGGAGCTACTAAAGCTTAACCTCGCCTGTACAGCATTTGAGCTGTCACCAGAAAACATCCGGTTTCGAATCCTGATCACTGCTGAGGGACAATCTTTAATCAATTAAGAATCGAAGTTGTATACTCTTTAGACTTTTAAATTTAAACTGTGTATTACAGCATCATTATACATTAAAAAGTTGGTATATTTTATGAAAGCAAGATTGCTCAGTTGGACAAAAGTACACAGCCTACCACCTTTATCATAAATATTTTAATTATGCAGAAATATTTTATGCATCAAAGTCTTTACCGAAGATATTACTAATAGTATTAATAATGACTGACCTTGGACAAGCTGTAAACTCAAAGTATTACAATGGTCCACATTCTTTGTAACCGTCTTTGTAAATGAAAATACTTAATTTTTTTCATTGACAAAAAGTAACACCACAGCATTTCGTTGATCTGATCACGCATTCGTTTCCAATCATACAAAGTATGCCTTTCACATGCTCATAAAAGATATTAATTTAGGAACATAAACATATTACTGTATGTAAACTGTACTGTATATGGCTGGTCTTGGTAGTTTAAAGAACATAATACACACCAGTATTCCATTTCTCCCTAAATATTTTAAGCATCAAAGTCTTACATGTGGTTATTTCGGAAACGTTTTTATGTGTTCCTTCTGACCATATTACTGTACGTTTATTTACTTTGTGAAAATTGATCGTTTTAGCCTTTTCTGCGAATACTCTCGTTATCGGATTAAACAAAAGCATACTTTTAGAATTGGATTAATAGGTCCCATTTCTATCTAAAATTCTTGAGAGAATAGTTGTGGCCAAACTTCAATCTTATCTGGACTCAAATAATATACTTGAGAAATTCCAGTCTGGTTTCCGCCCAGGCCACAGCACTGAAACTGCATTAACAAAAGTTTCTGTTAGCTACTGATGCGGGGAATGCAACAGTGCTTGTGCTTCTAGATCTTAGTGCTGCCTTTGACACGGCTGACCACAGGCTTTAGTTTGAGGTTGGCTTATGTGGAACCGTCCTTAAGTGGTTAACTTCATATTTAACTAATCGTTTTCATTATGTTAAAATATCTATTAATTGTACTGCTTTGTCAATGTCACTAGTTCAATTTGGGGTACCACACTGATCAGTGCTGTGGGACCAGTATTGTTCTCTCTTTACATGCTGCCGCTAGGTAGGATGATACAAAAACATAATATTAACTTTCATTCATATGCTGATGACACTCAAATATACATTTCGTTTACACCTAACGTCAACTTGTCTATTACCACTTTAGTTAATTGCATTAATGAAGTAAAGACTGGGATGTGTGAAAACATTTTGTTACTCAACTCTGATAAAACTGAGGTTCCGTTGTTTGGAGGCAACAATACTGATTACTACTACTATTACTTCAGCACTTAACTCAGAGGATTTAAAAATTTGCCTCAAAGACTCAGCACATACCCTAGGCATCATATTAGACACAAGGCTCTCATTTAACTCTCATGTTAAAACAGTATCGAAAGCATGCTTCCTACAGCAGCGGTATCACCCTGCAACTCACAACGGCCAACCCACTAAAGTTAAGCAGGTGTAAACCTGGTCAGTACCTGGATGGGAGACCTCCTGGGAAAAACTAAGGTTGCTGCTGGAAGAGGTGTTAGTGGGGCCAGCAGGGGGCGCTCACCCTGTGGTCCATGTGGGTCCTAATGCCCCAGTATAGTGACAGGGACACTATACTGTAAACAGGCACCATCCTTTGGATGAGATGTAAACTGAGGTCCTGACTCTCTGTGGTCATTAAAAATCCCAGGGTGTTTCTTAAAAAGAGTAGGGGTGCATCCTGGCTAAATTTCCCATTGTCCCTTACCAATCATGGCCTCCTAATAATCCCCATCTATGAATTGGCTTCATTACTCTGCTCTCCTCTCCACTGATAGCTGATGTGTGGTGAGTGTTCTGGCGCACTATGGCTGCCGTCGCATCATCCAGGTGGATGCTGCACATTGGTGGTGGTGGAGGGGACTCCCCATTACCTGTAAAGCGCTTTGAGTGGAGTGTCCAGAAAAGCGCTATATAAGTGTAAGCAATTATTATTATTACAGTTAAGAAATATTGAAAAACTAAGGCAGTTTCTCTCCACTCAGACACAGAGACACAGAGAAATTATTACATGCTCTTGTATACAGCAGGTTAGACTACTGCAATGCCCTACTATCAGGGAGCACCCACCACTCTTTCAACACCTTACAGCGAATTAGAAAGCTAGAATTGTTACTAGGAGCAGAAAGTACGACCATATAAGCCCCATACTTCGCTCTCTTCATTGGCTTCCTGTCATGTACAGGGTGGACTTCAAAATCCTTGTACTTACTTACAAGGCTTTCAGAGGTCAGGCACCTGTCTATCTAATGGAACTTATTAATGTATACCATCCAAGTCGCCCACTTAGATCACAGAATGCAGGTCTTCTTCATATTCCACGCACCTTTTAATGCAAATGTGGACGCAAGTGGCTACGGTCTAAAAAACTTGACTTAAAAGGAGCATCTCACTTCATTGTTTTACATCACCAAAACCCATTTTATCAATCGAAAAAAGTTCAACTAGAGCTTCACAAAACCGTTTTCAAAACAGAAAAAAACCAAGCCCGTGCCTCGTGTAGTCGCAAGCGACCATGGTGTAAATCAATAATTACTTTTGATTCCTGCATCATATTTAATGATTTTTTACCAACAAAACCACAAAAACATGTTATTAATCAAAAAAGGACAACCAGAGCTTTAAAAAAAATGTTTTTTTTTTAAAAACAAGACAATCAATCACAAAGTCACTTTTTATCTGATGATGCTCTTCCAAATTGCATCAATAAGGTAATCAATAAGCCAGCAAAACAAGACCACAAAAGCAAAAAACAGCAAAAATATATATATCCCATGTTTTTACCTTATTCTGAAGCATGATATATATCCACAAAAGGTTAGACTAACCCACTTCCAGACCTGGAGGAAACTGAACGTTATTGGCTTTGGAAGAGATATTTGAAGCAGGACCACCTGAAATAAGACGATCTGATTGGTAATAAATGCTGTCATTAATTGGATTTTCGGGCATTCAGAGCCCTTAGGGGGTGAGACGTCCTCTAGAAGCCTCAGGTTGGATTCCACCTGCCTTCTAGCTGTCTATCGTTGACTCAGAAGGGGTAATCAATCAGTTTCTTATCAGTGCTCCTTTTTTCACACCAGAAGGCAGCTCTGAGGTTTTGAGGTTTTTTTCAATGCCTATCAGCAGAAAAAGGCTCTCTAGCAGTGTCTAAAGGTTTCTATAGCAATTGCAATGGTTTTTATTGTTATTGCTTTCAATATTTTTTACTATTTTTTATTATATGTGAGAAATTTTATTCTGGGTTCAGTCTTCACAAAACATTATGTAGAATTTTTTCAAATTGATCAATTTGTCCCAGATTGAAAATTCTGACCTCTGAAGACCAAAACAAAGTTTCTGCCTGCTTTTTTTTTCATACGTTTGTCTGCTGAGTGGACATATTAAGAAATAAAAGACATTTGACTGAAATTTCCACATTCAAAGCCAAGGGGGTTAGCTTCAATTTAAGACCTGAACCAGGCTCCTGCTATGTTCTGCTGCAGAAATATAACAAAATGTTTTAGAGGAGGAAATTCCAGGCAGACATTGGCTAAAAGGGTCTTCGGCAGTAAAATTAATACACATTTAATTTTTAATATTTTATTAGGATTTATTGTTTTTTTAGCACACAGCATGTTAAGGATTCACAGTGCAATCTGTCAGTTTTAAAGAGTAGTGCAGTCCTGTATCAGATTATTTGAAATAATAAAAAGGCTTTGGCTGGTACCGTTTCTTTGTGGCATGCAGCAAAACACCCCAACTATTCTGAGGGGCTGTATCCATCAACCTAGTCATTTTTTTTAAACTAGAATGTTAATAGTATGAATCATCACCTCATTTCCTCTTTTCAGTTTAACTCTGCAGCCAATCAACTAATTGAGCTAGAGAAGCCTTCCGACTCTGGCATCGATTTGGATGAAGGGATCTCAACCCCTCAGATTAGTGTTCAGAAACCTTCAGACACCAAGAAGAACACCAGGAAGAGGCACTCTTTCACCTCTATCACCATATCTAACAAGTCCATACAGGCTTCCCTGAATCGGCGCTCAGTGGAAATCAGTGGCCCAGTGCTCATCAGCTCCAGTAACCCCGCAGCTGCTGCCCGCATTGGGGAACTGACAGGAGGACTCTCCTGTAGTGCGCCATCACAGGTTAGTTTTGTTGTCTTTGAATCTTTTCAGCAAGTAGTGCTATCAGAAAACCTATCATCAAAGGTGCTTAAAAAACAACTTCATTTGATTTTTAAATATTGTTACAAATATAGGGTTTTAGAAAATTATAGTACTGAGCAGGATAATCAATAATTAAAATAATTAATCATAGCCACCATATTGTAAGATATGCCAAGAGTGTACCTGAGTGGCTGGTAAAGTTACAGACTTACAGTTCTTTATTTTCTAGCAAAAAGGTAATAAAATAACAGCATTAACAGACTACTACAGCTACGGTATTCAAGGGAAAGTTTCTGCAGGTCCTTCGTCCCTGCGGCTCTCAGGGTTTATAACACTGCCCTAGGCTAGGACTGCTAGCCCTTCATCTGCTCAACTATGGAAAGCATGTTGCACTATTGTACTTTTTGGACACAGCATTAATACACTATTTATACTGTGGTACTTTCAATCTGTATATAACTATGTGCATTTTGCACATATTATATTGTTTTACAGTGACTATGAGCATATTTTGCTGACACCTAACTCTTTATATTTTATTTTGTATTGCTGTACTTATTTTATTGTAATGTTTGCTATTCTGATGTCTGTTTTTGCTTGTCTTGGGCTAGACTGCTGTAACACCTCAATTTCCCTTCGGGATCAATTAAGTCTTATCTATCAAAATCCCAGAAGCAAACTGGGATAAACAAATATTTATTAACAATGATAATAATACAAACTTAACAACACACAACACCAATGTATCATATAAAGCAGGTTACCCTATTTGCAATCAAGGCATTTCAGAGGCGTATGTCCTGACCAACCAGAAAACCCAGACTGCTACCCAGTGTTAAAAAAATCCTATATAGACCCTAACAGGTCAACAAGAGCCTGTCCTAAGTAAAACAGAATACAGCTCATAGCTAAATCTCTTTTCCTATAGTCCGGATACTCTGAAAGTGAATGACAATCTCTTTGCCTATCCTAACAATACATCCACTAACCAGAAGAGACCATCTTTAATCTGGGCATTCTTTAAAAATGAAATTAGTTTCCTAAAATAATAGGATGCCAAGCTCTCTTAACAAGGTTCCAAAACGTAGCTAAAATCTGGTCTTTAAGGTTGATTCAAACAATGCCCTCTCTCCTGGCATGCTTCTTCTCCGCTCTTTGTTTCTTCTCCTCTGCTTCTGTCTGCCTTTTTTATCCTGTGTTTCTCACTGATGAAGTTGCTTAACGATTTACCAAGGAGTTGATTAAGCTAAACCAGTAGATTCCTTTAGATTTCTTGTCTGTCAGGCCACCTACAGCTCTACGGATGGTCTCTAGATCCTGAGACACTCTAATAGCCATAACAATATAATGCAAAAGTTTGGAAACCAATGTTCAAATTGTATGTTTCACAAAATCTCTAAGTGAAAAGAAGTTAACACAACCTCTGCAGGATGCAGTCTGAAACATGACATATTTCTGCACATTTTTAATGCACAATTATTTATTTGCTGAATTTGACAGATTGGAAAAAAAAAACAGTTAATGTGGCATGTGCAATTGTTTGGGCTCCCTGTTAGTCAGTAATTAGAATTTAGCTTCCAAACTGTTTCTATAGCCAGCTAAGAGCCTTTCTAATTTCACTTTAGGAATTTTTTCCCAATTTTCCTTGCAGAATCCTTCTAGCTCAGAAATATTCTTAAAGTCTTCTTGCACGCACTGCATCTCTGAGGATGATCTCCCCAAAGATTTTCAATAATATTCAAGTCTGAGGACTGTGAAGGCCATTCCAAAATTTGAATCTGTCCTTCCTGTAAGTACTGCATGGTTGATTTTGAGGTATGGTTTGGATCATTGTCTCGCTGAAATATCCAACCTCCTTTCAGCTTCTATTTTGTCACTAACTCTAGAACTCTAGGATTCTAGGATTTGTGGATGCCACACAAAACCAAAGCATAATAGATACATCTTCTTCAAATGCCTCACCTATTTTCTCCAAATGTATGTTTTATGGTTATGACCAAAGTTAAATTTATGTTTCATCAGTACATAGCACTTTGTTCCAAAACATTTCTGGCTTATCTTGTTGATGTTTTGTATACTTCAGACGTTGCCTTTTGTGATTCCATGCAGATACATTTTGTGTAAGCAATGCTGTACTGTGGACCTGTGGACCACTACTCTGGTGTCAGCTAAACCTTTCTGTAGGTCATTTGCAGTGATATGTGAGTTCTATCAGAAATTTTTCTGGTTCTTCCAGATCTCGCCTTGACTTCAACAGTTCCCCTTAACTACCATTTCTTAATTATGTTTCCAACAGTGGAAATTCCAAGCTGGAAGTGTTTAAATTTTTTTTTATATCTTTCTCTTGCTTTGTAAGAGTCAGTTATTTTTATTTTCTTTATTGATTTTTAGTTATCTTTATCTTAACTCCTCAGTCGACTGCATAGAGGAGCCCACGGTTGTTGAGAGTAGGCAAACTGTGTGCTAGTTTTTAGTTTACTCTTACTCAAAGTAACATGCTAGGTGTTTGTTTTAATAAAACACTTAAGCTTGTATTCCTGACTAATTGACTAATTTTCAATGGAGTTATGCGGGCTTTCAGATTGTGGTATTAATCATACAATGAGGATGGTACAGTAAAAGGCAGTAAATCCATCTGGTATACCAAGTTACCACAGAAGAAGATTCTTATAGAGTGCAGCATTCTGTGTTAGTCTGTTATGGAGGATAGACACAGTCAAGAGCATCACAGATTAGCTCCAGAAGCTCCAACTCATCTAAATCAGCTAGCACAGCCGCAGCCAGAGTCTGCACCATAGCAGAAGCAGCAAAATTCCATGCATCGTGAAAATCGACTTGCTTAGAAAGAGATAGTCATGAAAATAGGGAAAGCCAGGTTAAAGGCCACTTTAAATGCACTACAGCTTGAAAAAGAGGCAGTTGCTCTCACAAATCGCACGCAAGCATGCAGGCAACACCACATACCCACGCGCATCTGTACCGCCCATGCACTTATTGACACCACGCTCCTGTCTACTTAAACCCTCTCTCCTCAGTCAGTCCTCGCTCACCATTGAGACTTTCTCAGCAAGAGCTCCCCTCCTCTTAGATCTCGACTTCTAGTTCTCTCCCGATCTTCCAATAACAACCTTTTGTTTCACGTCCTAGACTCCTCTCTTGATTAACGATTTGGATACCTTCGCCTCCTTCAGATCCTTATTTTTAACCAGCCATCTGGCCATGCACAGGGTCCACCTGATTAATCCTAGTTTAGGCTTTCCTGACAGAATGGTGAGCCAAAACATGGACCCAGCGACCAGGATAATTTTTTTTTCTCTTCTCAACAACAAACCCACATTCTTGACAAGCTGACTGCTACGATTTATCAACTTGCAGATCACGTAACCCATACTCCAACTCCACCTCCTGTCTTCGCTCCAGCTGCTTGTCCCAACCTGTCCACTTCCCCCTCTGACCCCGGAGAAGTTTGACAGAGATCCAGCTAAATGTCAGACCTTCATATCGCAATGCTGGATAGCTTACCACCTACGCCTGGACTGCTTCTTACTGACACAGAAAAGATTGCATTCATGGAGTCCTACCTTACCGGCCAACCTCTGTACTGGGTTTCTAGTCTCCTCGCCAGGAACGCTCCTGAGACTGCAAACATCTTTCAATTCCAAACCGCTCTGCAATCCATGTTCACTCAGAGGCATTCACACTATTTGGCCATCTCTCGTCTCTCCTCCCTCATTCAAGGGAATTTTTCTGAATTTCGCACCTTGGCCTCCCAGATCACCTGGGACGAGGAAACCCTTATCCGTCACTTCCGTTGGTGTTTATCAGAGGAGCTAAAAGACCATCTAGCCCTCTTGCCCCTTAACGTTCCAAAGTCTAAAGACGTTCCTGAAGACTTTTATTTCATGTATCTCTGAAATCGATATTCAGTTGCAGGAACACAGGGCCAAATGCCCGACCTCTCCACAACCTCCTCCTGTTCCCCTCCCAAATTCACTATCCCATCCCAGACTGACAATAGAGGAAAGCGCAGTGAGGGGTCCTTTTTTTACTGCAGAGCTGCTGATTATCTCAGACCTTCCTGCCCCATCTGCCCCTCTTATAGTGTACCACCTTCAATTAAGGTCAGTGTTGTTCCCTCTTCTACTTTCTCATCCAGGCCTTTTCTCCCTGCTACTCTTTCCTGGAGCAAAGGTCAAGAGTCTCTTCTGGCCTTCATCGACTCAGGTGCTGCGGAAAATGTCCTAGATTTTGGACTTGCCTCTTCCCTATAGTTTCCCCTACTCCCGGTCTCCCCTCCCATTCGTATCCACTCTCTTGATGGTTCTCCTCTATCTCCTGGGCTCAACAAATAGCAGACAATCCCCCTCACCCTTTTTCATTGGAGTTACACATCAGGAAGTGATTCAGTTCCTCCTTCTCCACTCAACGCCACATCCCCTCCTCCTCGGTTACCCTTGGTTACAGCTACACAACCCCCAGATCTCCTGGTCTAACAACAAACTCACAGCCTGGGGGTCTCACTGCCTTGCGCAGTGCTGCCAAGTCCAAGTCCCCCAGAAACCCTGGTCACCCAGGAGGAATCCTCCTCTATACCTCTCCCATATTCCGATCTCACACAGCTTTCAGTAAACAAAAAGCACTATCTCTCCCCCTCCATGGCCCTTATGATTATGCTATTGACCTGATTCCGGGTATCTTAACTCCAAGGGGGCATATTTATTCCCTCTCCTCGCAAGAATCCAAGGCACTAGAAAGCTACATTCAGGACTTGTTTAAATCTAAATTTTCAAAATTAGACCTCTGCAGCGCATACAACCTGATTAGCATTTGCAAGGGCGAAGAATGGAAGACAGCTTTCATCACACCCCACGGGCATTATGAATATCAAATCATGCCCTTTGGCCTTGTCAATGCCCCAGCCTTTTTCCAGAGTTTTATGAATTATATTTTCCGGGACATTATTCATAAATTTGTCTGGGTCTGTTTGGATGACATTTTAATTTTTTTCTAACAATCCCCAGGAACCCATCACTCATATCATGGAGGTTGAACTGACTCTATGCCAAACTCGAGAAATGCACATTTCATGTCTCCAGAATTCAATTCCTGGGGTATGTCATTTTTCCACTTGGAATTGAGATGGATTCATCCAAGACTGCTGCTATAAGGGATTGGCCAACCCCCAGGAACTTGAAACAGGTACAGATGCAGCCATTCAAAACAAGCGGGCGGTACCGCATTATTTTGCGGTGCGCTTGACGCAGTTTACTGCAAGTTACCATATTAATACCGTAAATTCTCGCATAGTGCCGCATGATACCACGTGGTACCGCAAGTAAAATAATAGTATCCGGAATTTCCGCAAGGTGGAACTAATAAAGCTCAACCTCTCATGTTTGAGCTGTCGCCATCAAAGTCTTTAACGAAGATATTACTAATAGTATTAATAATGAATGACCTTGGACAAGCTGTAAACTCAAAGTATTACCCTGGTCCACATTCTTTTTTTCATTGACCGTCTTTGTAAAAGTAACACCACAGCATTTCGCAATCACGCATTTGTTTCCAATCATGCAAAGTACAGTAATTTTTGAGAATCTCCGATTCACCATGCCATTTATTAATTCTAGAAGAAAAAAGCCTGTCTTGATTTCTCTAGTTCCTACTTTCTCTAGTTCCCTTTAAAATAAACTATTATTCCACAATGCAGAGTGTTACATGGCCAGTATTTACATATGATATTTGTGATTTAAAGAAATTAACACAAGCAGCTTTTGGAGATTTAAGTGTTGGCTGAGTTATTGCAGGATAAAAGACTAGAGATGTTGGTAAGAAAAAGATCATTTTGGGAAAGTTGAGGAATACACTGATAACAAGAACGCTTCCTAATGGGGTTAGGCATACTTTTGATGAAGATGATGAAGTTTACAGACTGTATGTTTACATAGATACTGAAATGAGGATTGTATTTTAGATTTTGTGTAGTTGCTAGCATTGAACTGTGTGCTGGATGCACATTAATTGAAGAAATGGGGCCATTTCATAGTGGGTTTCTAACACTGTGTATAGTTCCATCCACACAGTGCCTTTACTTCCATTTCTAATCTCTTTATCCAGTACAGAGGATTTGGAGCCTATCCCAGTAAGCAACGGACACAAGGCAGAATACACCCTGGACATAGCGTTAGTCCATCACAGGACAGACAGACACAAACACACACACACCAGGGCCAGTTTTCCCATAAACCAATTAACTTACCAGTATGTTTTGGAGTGCGAGAGGGAGTCATATCACACATATGGAGAAAAACCATGTAACCCAGAGAGAACATGCAAACCCCACACACACAGGACGGCAGGAATTGAACCTAGGACCCCAGTGCTGCAAGATAGCAATGCTAAGCACTTCGCCACCATTTGAAATGGATGGATATTTTAGTTATCTTTCTAGTTCACAGGTTTGCATGCATAATTTAATTTTGAAAGCCACTGAGACATCAGGTACTACTGTTGTATTTATGAAAAAGAAAACAAAAAGCATACTAACAACTGTGCCATCCTACTGCTTGGTTAATACATTTTATTATTTATAAACAGTTAACATTGTTAGCAAAATATTTTGAATTATATTTTACCCTATTTTTTCTTTAGTTTTGTATTTAACTTATTATATGATAATCAGATTTAATGTATATTTGAACAATGAAAATATATTTTTACAAGATGCGGGGAAAAGTGCAACAACTTATTACAGTGCTAAATTTAATATTATTGATTAATATGTTTATGCTAACACCTAACTTTCTTAATTAGATGTATTTAAAACAGTGAACTAAGTGTAACATAACATTCAGAAATACAATTGAGAATAGTTTTGTGGTGTTTGTATAGATGAAACGTTTCTAAAATGTATAACGTAACAAAATTAAAGATGATTAAAATCTGTAATCTTTCCACTTGTATGTCATTAGAAAGTACAACAAGTTTCTGCTTTGTCTAAGGATGGTATCAAAAAGTAGTCTAAGTGGTGAGAAAGCTATGCTTAATGATAATTAAGGGACTTAAAAGTAAAAAGAGATGCTTCATATTGTTTGACTAAATTTAAAAACTAAGTAATAAATGCAGATGCGATTGGTGTATTAAGCGCCCCAGGCAGCAGAACTGAGCTCCGTGCCTCCTCCCTCTCTCGGTGCCGCGCCGGGTCTAAATATCTAAATATCTAAACATACAGTATGTATATATATAGCATATAGTGTACAGCTTTTTAGTATAGATTACACTTTTCTAAAATGTATTTAAAAAATCAAAACGATTACAATCTAATCTTTCCACGTTTGATCCCAAAATCCCAAGAAAAGTAAATCTAAACGGGGAGAAAGCTATGCTGAAAGTTTATTAAGATACTTGGAAGACAAAGATATCAATTTATGTTGCATTTGTCTGATTGTGAATCAAAAAATACATATAATTAAACACGCATTTGCGATTTAAATCAATAAAAATGTTTATATTGTAACGCATACTGTACAGCCTCCATTTCTCTATAAACATTTAAAAGATCGTTTGCGCAGCCTAAGAGGGGGGGTCTACTCTCAGTTACAGCTGACAATCCTCCATACACTCAGGTGAAAAATTAATAATGCCAATGTAAACGTCGTATTTACAATTTGTTGATAATAGAAATGTTAAGTTCTCTAAAGCTTTGTGATCAGCTACAGCAAAAGATCAGCTACACTGGGAAGATGCGACACCGAAGATATGATTAATAACCTTTTAAATCTGAAGGGAGATCTAAAGGGATCCCCTCCACACACACACACACACGATAGAAGCAGGAAGCAGAAGCAGGGACAGTTGTCAGAAGGAAAGAAGGTGACTATTCATTGTTATTAAAAATGACTTAAATTCGATCATGTTGTGATATTTAGAAATATAAAAAGTCAATTAATTGTCCATAATATTGCTATTCTATTTTTTCAAAGAAATGTTTGTTAAAAGAAAAGTCACGACACCGGCAGGATTTGAACACACAACCTGTGGGTTAGTAGTCCAGCACGTAGACTAGCAGGCTACGGGGAAGGTCACATGAACAGATGTGAAACAGCCCTACACATACAGAATCAACAGACATTGTACAGCATGTATTACTGTGTTGCAGTACACGAATATAATTATATCGTTATTAATTTCTTTAGATACGTGATTCCATATTATATTAGCAGAAAAGCTTAAAACTACCACTTTTTATACACGCTATTTCAAATGTTAGTTAAAGACTTCGATGCTTAAAATGTTTAGGGAGAAATGGAATACTGGTGTGTATTTTTTCTTTAAAGTACCGAGACCAGCCATATACTGTATGTTTATGTTCCAAAATTAATATCGTTTGTGGCCTTCACACGCGTTACAGTATGCTCCTATTCTTTTTATGCTCAGCTACTAAGATTTCCCTTCAGTGGTAAAATTCCGTATAAATATTCAATACTAAAACTGGCACAGTAAAGACATTTAAATATTTCTACGACTGACCAACGCACCACGAGTGTCCCTGTCGGTCAACCAATCACGTACCGTGGTATTTCGCGTCAGGACGTAGCCAATTACCCGCGGTACGTGTCTGTGCTGCGCACTATGAATGGCTGCATCTGTACAACGTTTTCTGGGATTTGCTCATTTTTACCAACGCTTTATCAAAAATTTCAACACCCTTGCTGCCCCAGTTACCGCTCTATCCCATAAAGGTCCCAGTCAGGGTAAATGGAATCCTGAGGCAGACAATGCTTTCCAAAGTCTGAAACATTTATTCATCACAGCCCCTCTCCTCTGACACCCAGACCCATCTCTGCTTTTTGTCGTAGAAGTCAATGCCTTTGCCTATGGAGTAGGCGCTGTTCTTTCACAACGCCAGGGTGACAGTGGGATTCTCCATCTGTGGTCCTTCTTTTCAAGGAGGCAGAAATAAATTATGACGTTGGAGATAGAGAGCTACTGGCCATCAAGCTCAGCCTTGAGGAGTGGCGGCGCTGATTGGAGGGCCCAACATCCATTTACCATCTTCACCGATCATTAAACCCTAGCCTATATTCAGTCAGCACGGCATCTTAACCCCTGTCAGGCCAGGTGGTCTCTTTTTTTTGCTCGATTCCAGTTTTTAATAATTTACACCCTAGGATAAAAAAATATCAATGCCGACGCCCTGTCCTGTCTCCATGACCCACCCAACACAGAGAATCCCTCGGAATCCATTATTCCATCCCAACGAATCATTGCTACTGCGCACTGTGACATTGAACACTTTGTCTGACATACTCTGTGTCCGTGTCCGCTCCGATATCCTTCAATGGGGGCATGACTCCTGCTTTTCTGGGCATCCTTGCACCACACATACTCTAGATCTAATTTCCCGGGACTTCTGGTTGCCCTCTATCAAGACGGACGTCGCTGAATACGTGAAGGAATGTTCCACTTGTGCCATAATCAAGTCATCTCGCCAATGGAAGGCAGGCCTTCTTCAACCCCTTCCCATACCCGACCAACCCTGGTCTCACCTCTCAGTGGATTTCCTCACAGACCATCAGTGACCAGGAGTCAGGGCATCACAGCTATCTTGGTGGTCATCGACAGATTATCCAAATCTGTTCATTTTGTCCCCCTTAGTGCCTTACCATCTTCTCAGGAGATGGCTGACCTTTTCATTCGGCATGTCTTCAAATTCCAAGGCATCCCGAAGGACATCATATCAGATAGAGGTCCACAGTTCATATCTTGCTTTTGGAGAGCTTTCTGCAGGGCCCTGGGAACCTCCATCTCACTTACTTCAGGTTACCATCCAGAAGCCAATGGCCAGACCGCGAGGGTGAACCAAGATCTCTTGACCTACCTTCGGGCATATGTGTCGGCCTCTCAGGACAACTGGGCTTCATTGCTCCCTTGGGCTGAGTATGCCCACAACTCTCTATATTCCTCAGCCACAGGTGTATCCCCTTTCCGGTGCTCCCTAGGGTATCAACCTTCTCTCATTCCCAGTACCATGCCAGAGACTAACATCCTGTCAGTCCAGCAATACTTGTCTTCCCTCCGGAAACTTTGGAATAAGGTCCGACTTACCCTCCAAAGGCCTCACTTCGATATAAATCCACCACTGATGGTCATAAAAGAATTTTTCCCAGGCTCAGGAGAGGACAACTGGTCTGGCTTTCTACTTGAAATATCTCTATGTATAGCTGGCGGCAAGAAGTGCATCAACTCTGTCCTTCACAAGTGTGTAACGTGTAGGAAGCTTTGTTGCAATAGGGAAGAATAGTAAATGGCAGACCTTCCAGTAAGCGCAGGGCAGTGCCGTTGATGTGCATGAGCACTGTGGTAGTGCACGTTGAAGTTATAGAATGCATAGAAAGATCGAGCTGCAGCAAAGGAGACTGGTATCCAAAAATATCTGAGGGAGCAAGATTATACATGAGAATTCAACGCTCCCCATTATTCTCACATGGGAGGAGCCTTGGAACACATGATTGGAGTGGCTTGTAGAATCCCAGACTTCATGTTGCTACAGAACAGGCCTTCTCAACTCTCACGTATGCTTTCTGCACTTTCCTAGTCAAAAGTACAGACATCATGAATGCCAGACCTCTAGTTCTGGTCTACACAGATCCAGAGTCACTGTTCATCTTGACCTCTGCAATGCCTTTTATCCAGAAGGTTGGCGCACTCCCTCTACCAGGTGTAGTGCCTTCAGAAAGTATTCAGACCCCACCACTTTTTCCAAACTTGTTGTAGACTTATTTCAAAATGGACTGGATTGATTCTTTTTTGCCATCAATTGACACACAATACCCCATAATAACAAAGTGAAAACACGGTTTTAGGATGTTTTGCAAATCTATTAAAAATAAAAAACTGAAATCTCCCATTTACATAAGTATTCAGACCCTTTATTCAGTACTTTGTACGACTACCTTTAACAGCGATTACAGCTGTGAGTCTTCTTGGGTATGCTTCTACCAGTTTTGCACACCTAGATTTGGGCAGTTTCTCTCATTCTTCCTTGCAGATCCTATCAAGCTCTGTCAGACTGGATGGGGAGCATCGGTGAACTGCAATCTTTGGGTCTCTCCACATATTTTCTATGGGGTTGTAGCGGCGAGGCTTATTTAAGTAAAGGAATTAAGTTTTCTGCTCCCTTGCCAGTCCCCCTCTCCTTCATCTCAGTTGTGCTTGATACAGAGAGGCCATTCCATTTGGTTCACAATTAAGGTGTTTTTCTAGCTGATAGAGTGTCCTGATAAGGAACAACTCCCCAGAGCTGGTACACATCAAACACCCTAACAAATCTCATCTTTGGCGCCTTAAAGTCTGAGATTCCAAGGGAAAGTGTTATTCAAAGTTGGTTTACAACCCTAAGGTCAGAGGGCATGGTTACTCATCATCAGCCAATCAGGAACTGGTAGGGCAGGTTAATCCCACGTGGGTCTCTGATGCCCATGAAACTTTCAACCAATGAACGACCTGCAGTTCCTCCAGGTAAAAACAGGCAACACAGAGCGCCTGTAGAACAGTACCGAGGGCAGAATAGTTCCCAAGGGCACAACAGTTCCCAGGAGCAGGACATTCTCGCAGTGCGCCTGCTGGACATTCAGCCTCAGGGCTCCTCCTGAACATTCTCAGACTCAGCCCGGACCACCACGTAACGGCCAGTGTGTCCGAGTGTAGGACTTCCCTTTGTTCTAAGAGTCGAGAACGGAGGTTGCCAGCGCATAACCAAAGGATCCACCCGAGGTTAGCAGCAGCAAGCCTCGTGAACCCAATCTGAATCTAAGGATTCAGGACTAGTGCTTCATCAGGAACAAACCGGTCTTCTTCCTGACCTGCTGGGACCCGCAGTCACTTTTCTCCTGTGCACAAACTCTGCTAGTAAGCCAGGACTAACTAGCCAGACTTCAGAGGGCATCAGCAGTGCATCGACGCAGGAATCTCTCCCACCACGTCGCAAGCCGCACTGAGCACTGCTTGGCACCGAGCCAGAGAGCGCGGATTGGACAGCAACAAGCTTGCCACTGCTTCTTTGTGTCTGCAGGAGATCTGAATCCACACAGATTGGATGAGTATTCAACATTCTGCATTACAGCTCGAGAATTCAATTGTTACCTCAACCTGAGTTGATATCAATGTAATTCCTGTGAGTGATGTACTTCCTTTTGAGTATCTAGTGTAGAAGTTGTAACCAAGTTCATTTATGAAATGGTCTAAATAAATGATATACTGAACGTATCTCCCTTTTGGTATTTGTAACTCTTCGTGATTGAATATATGCCTCTTGTATTCTGCTAACCCTCATGATAAGATCTGTTATGTTTATATGCACATTTTATGTATTAATAAATGTATTTTCGTGTATTACTACCCGTGTGTGTGCGTTGTTTGAGTTATCCCACAAGGTTGGATTCTAATACCATCAAAAGAATCATTTTGTGACTTACTGCTATAATTAATAATTGTCCCAGTTAAGCATAAAACCCCTACATTTACTGGTGCCTCGTGAGAGGATGCCTACAGGGTTCATATCCGGGCTTTGGCTGGGCCACTCAAGGACATTCTGAAGCCACTCGAGCATTATGTTGGCTGTGCGCTGCAGATTGTTGTCATGCTGAAAGGTGAATCTTCGCCCTACTGGAGCAGGTTTTCTTCAAGGACATCTCTATTTCATCTTTACCTTAATCCTGACAAGTTTCCCAGTCCTTGTCGCTGAGAAGCATCCCCACAGCATGATGCTGCCACTACCATGCTTCACTGTAGGGATGATATTAACCAGGTGATGAGTGGTACCTGGTTTTCGCCAGACATGGTGTTTTTGTCTCATCAGACCAGAGAATCTTTTTCCTTTAGGTACAGTTTGGCAAAGTCAAGGTCGGCTGTCATATGCCTTTTACTCAGTAGTGTCTTCTGTTTAGCCACTTTACCATATTGACCTGATTGATGGAGTGCTGCAGAGATGGATAGAATATTATTTGCTTTATATCAGCACTATAAAGCACTGATACAAGTTGAATTATGGCCAGTGGATCTGCCGCAAAGGATGAACAAAGTACCTGATGTGCTGAACTGGTCTATATGCCATATGTCACCTTTGGCTTAATAGATGGAAACCAGAGTGCAGATAAAGGGTGAACTGAGGTATGCAATCTGTGGAATAGCACAACTGTACATTGACTGTGACTCTAGCATAGTTTTTAAACTAGTGATGTCTGCAAACAACACCAGCAGGAGAGTTTTTAGGTCTTAGCAACTTGCAGTTGCAACGTTTTAGTTATCTAAGCAACTTGTTAGTTGTTCTACTTGTTAGGAGAATTAACAAGCATATTGTTACAGCTTTAGGTACCTGAGAAGTGTTTCTTAGATTTTAGATAAAGTTTGTAAGAGAGAGGATGTTTTCTGGGGTCTGGAGGGCCCCTTGAGAAGAAACAATTGTAAATTTTATCTTAGTATGTTGTGCGTTAATGATTACAAAGGAGCAGGACAGAAACAGATAGTATAAGATCACATTAAGAGCACAGAAAAACAAGAAGAAGAGGAGGAAGAAAGAGAAGAAGCAGAGAAGAGAGAGGAGTCTGGAGGAGTTGGGACTTACTTCATGATCATCCAAATTGTTGTAACAGAAAGAATAAGATTCTGGATCCTGAGATGAAGTTAAATTAAGATGAGTTAATTGCATGCAAGGAACAGTAGAACTGAAGTATTGTTCAAAGTGCCGGTACAAACTTTAGGTTTATATAGCCCTTCCTTGCCACTTCTGACGTCACTCATTATTATGGTAAAGGCAGGATGTCACGTGTTTGGACAGTTTACAGCTTTTTGGCCAAATGGTCAGGGATTAAGTCCCCAGGGGTTTCCTAGCTCACATCTGGAATCCTTATCAGTTCCCCCTTTCCTGCCATAAACTCTTGTTGCTTAGAAGTCTAATCTTCAAGCAGAAAGGACTTAATTTAAACCCCATCTTTACATTTTGTATTTTACTTCAAAACCAAAACTGATTGGAGCTAAGTATCTGAACCTTGTTGGAGAGAGCATGCTATTCTGTGTTTTTAGAGAACTTGGGTTTCCTGGGTAAAAGATACCTTTCCTGCTCAGATTGCATTTTTATGAGGTTCCGATTTATTTTGTGGCATCTGGGGTGCAGAGAGAGATTTAAGTGCAGGTTACATTGTATTTAGTTAGAAGGCAGCTAATCTCTTGTGTGGCCTTTGTAGGTATTAAGAGTTTCATGCTTAGTAGCAGTCTGGGGTTTTCTGGGTGACCAGAATGTTAGGCCTCTGAAATGCCTTGTTTTAAATACTGTACATTTGTAGTTTGTGTTTTGTCATTTTAATTAATATTTATTTAACCAAGTGTGCCTTGATTATTACTTCTCTCAACAAAGCTGTGCCAGAGAATAAAGAATCCACTTGCCTCTAATTATACCAGCCACTCGAATATATTGCTAGATTTTCACCATTTTCATAACCCCCCCATTTGTAACAATATAGAAGCAGGAAACCAGCCAAAGCAATCAAACAGATTTAGATATAATTCTGGGCAAACACCTAACAAGTAACATTTAATGTAGACAAGTGCAGGTGTTGCATGGATGATTTGGTAAAATATAAATCTATAAATACAAAATTTTAAACAATGAGCTTGAAGAGCCCATTTTTAATACTTAGGTTTATTTATTAAATTCTTTCTGTCTTCTAGGCAACACGAGGAAGCAATAAAATGGCACAAATTTTAGGATTTATTTAATTAAAAGTATATAATTTAAAAACAAGGTATGTTTTATTGAAATTATATAATGCAGTAGTAAGACCTCATGTACAGTATTGTGTCAGCAAATTTGGTCACCTCATTCTAAAAAAGATTGCTGTTCTCCAGTCAGTTCAGGATGGTTTATGAACACTGAAGGAACTGAACCTTTTAGTCATATTCTTACAAAAGACTGAGTTGAATTCTTTCACTTTTAAGTCATTTTTTGAAACAAGTCAATGAATACAAGCAGTGAAAACTGGCAGTTAATAATAATAAGAGTTCCTTGCACTTGTATAGTGCTTTTCCAGACAGTCTCCTCAAAGCGCTCTACAGGTAATGGGGATTCCTTTCCACCAACACCAATGTGTAGCCCCCACCTGGATGATGCAATGGCAGCCAAAGTGTGCCAGTACACTCACACATATGAGCTATCAATGGGAACAGAGTAATGAAGTCAATTCATAGATGGGGAGTATTAGGAGGTGATGATTGTAAAGGCCAAGGAGATATTTGGCCAGGACCCTTTACATCTTATCCCAAGGACAGCGCCTTTTTAAGAGTATAGTGCCCACATAACTATACTGGGACATTAGGACCCACAGTGTACTGTGTACTGTGTGTGAGCAATCCCTACAGGTCCCACTAACACCTCTTCCAGCAGTAATCTTAGCTTACCCAGGAGATCTCCAATCTAGAGATTGGCCAGGCTCACACCCACTTAGATTCTGTGGGTTGCCAATTATGAGTTGAAGGGTGATATAGCTTTTTGCTTGCTGTCACAGTGGGTTAGATAAAATGATGAATCAGGTTTTTCTAGATCTTATCACAGGGTGAGTGTTTGGGTATGGAGCAGAGTTGTTAAATGTGAAAAAATGAATTTTCAAATTGTCCTGAATACATTGTGTAATGTTTGCGCACATTTATCCGTGGGGGATTTCCTTCCAAGCTTAAAAGACCAAACAATTCATCCAGTGCAAACTCATATTGGGTAAATAAAAGCACATTTAGAGATGACTGCTTATGTTTTGTGTTAATGACAAATTTGTGTTCCTATAAATATTTGCAAAAGATGTTCTTTGTTTGTACAAATGTATACCTGTTTACAACAAAATAGAATCAAATTCACTTTCAGTGACTGCTTATCTTTGGGTGCAAATAGGGATACATACTGGAGGGGATGCCAGGGCATACACACACACTCACACCCTAGCCAGTTTTCCCAGAAGCCCATTAACTTTCCAGTATGTTTTTGGACAGTGAGAGAAAACCACACCAACATGGGGTGAAAATACAAACTCCATTCAGATAGCATCCCACGATCAAAATAGAGTCCTGAGCCCCCCAAGCTACAGCAATGCTAACTATGGTGCCACCCTAAGAAGCAATTTTAATTAGCAAAATACATTTACAGTATGTTAAGTTGAGGCTGGAGATAATACTGCTTGTGTGCAGAGTTAAAGATTTGGTCAAAGAAAAAATGTGATCGTGTTTAGATGTACATAGATCAAACATTTCTTTACAAACTGCAGAATGTTACTTTCAGAGATTTAGAGCTATAGGATTTTAGAATCATCTTGAAGGATGTTTACATACAACAGTTTATCTTTACCCTGTATTTTTCAATCCAGTATATGCCCATTCCCGGGTTACATTTGATTCCAAAAGTCCTTACAAAAACATAATCTTAACTGTTGCATGAACACATCTAGAGAATTACCAGTCATGATATTGTGGTGATTCTCCTTTATTTGCCCTACTTGTATCTGCAAGTGAGAAAGTAGGAACAGGAGAGTAGACTCACCAGGGTTTAGTGGTTACAAGAGTGTGCTGATCATGGAGGGGTTTATCAAGAGGGGGAATGTAGCAGCAGCTAGCAGTCCATGAAATAGAAGAGAAAGGAAACTTCCACCCTTATAAAGGGGGAGATAAATGAAATAACAATGAGTGAGTGTAGAATAAGTAAACACCAAATATAGCTTACACTTAAAAATATACATTACAGGAAATTAGAAAGAATGAACTTTTAACAAATTGATCAATACTGTATAATTCCATTACTGTTTATTATTAGCAATCATGCAAAATAAACTGTCATTTGAGACACTTGGGTTTTCAGAACATACAGATGCAGCCATTCAAAATGCACGAAGTACACTGCGGTAAAACGCGGTAGGCATAGCACGTCACAACGAGTCATAACGTCATACCGCATCATACCGCAGTTATGATAATAGTATCCGGAACCACTTTGTAAAACTGCCAGGTATAGCTAATAAAACTTAATAAAACTTAACCTCTCATGTACAGAATTTGAGCTGTCACCAGAAAACGCCTGGTTTCAAATCCCAGTTACTGCTGAAGGACAATCTTTTGTATACTCTTTAGACTTTTAATAATTTCAAACTGTGTATTACAGCATGTTTATCATTAAACATTAAAAATTTGGCATATTTTATAAAAGCAAGATTACTCATTTGGACAAAAGTATACAACCTTCGTTTCTAATCATACAAAGTAAGTTTTGAAAATCTCCAATTCACCATGCCTTTCAAATGCTCATAAACGATATTAATTGAGGAACATAAACATATTATGTAAACTGTATATGGCTGGAATTGGTTGTGTAGTGTTTCATAGCCGTTCAGGGACGCCAAATATGTAATCATAGTGGCTCTCTGAAGGCACCAGTTCTGTAGGGTTTGGGCATTTACTGAGACAATTATTAATTGTAGCAGTAAATCACAAAATTGATTCTTTTGATGGCTTTAGAATCCAACCATGCGATATAACTCAAACAACGCACACACACAGGTACTAATACACGAGGATACATTTATTAATACATAGAATATGCATGTAAACCTAACAGATCTTATCGAGAGGGTTATCAGAATACAAAAGGTATATATTCAATCAGTTACGAAGTGTTACACATCAAGAGGACATACGTTCAGTATATCATTCATTAAGACCGTTTCGTAAATGAACTTGGTTATAACTTCTACATTAGATACTCAAAACAAGTACATAACTCTTAGGAATTAAATTGATATCAACTGGTTTGGATAACAATTGAATTCTCGAGCTGTAATGCATTGAAGTTGAATACTCATCCAATTTCTGGGGATTCAGATCTCCTGCGGGCACAAAGAAACAGTTGCAGGCTGTTGCTGTCCAATCCGCGCTGTCTGGCTCGGTGCCAGGCTGTGCTGTGCGGCTTGCGACGGTGCGCTGCAGATGCTCACTGACCGGCTAGTTAGTGTTGGCTTTAACTAGCAAAGTTTGTGCACAGGAGAAAAGATGACTGTGGGTCCCAGCAAGTCAGGAAGAGGACCGGTTCGTTCCTGATGAAGACTAGTTCTGAATAGTGATTCAGCTGTCCACAGTTCCGATCTGTTCACGAGGCCTGCTGCTGGTTACTCTCTGGCAACCTCCACTCTAGACTCTTAGAACAAAGGAAAGTTCTGGCACTCGGACACACTGGCCGTTCCGTGGTTGTCCGGGCTGAGTCTCGGGATGGTCAGGAGGCGCGCTGCGAGAATGTCCTGCCCTTGGGAGCCTTCTGCTCCTGGGCCGTCCTGCCCTGGAATTCTCCTTTGAATTCCCTTTAGAACAGTCCACAGAATCCTCTCCAGAATCTTACTGAATCTCCCGAATCTGAATCTTGTTGAATCTGAATCTCCAGGCCTGTGTTGCCTGTTTTTACCTGGAGGAACTTCAGCTTGTTGATTGGCTGAAAGTTCCATGGGCATCAGAGTCCCACGTGGGTTACTCAGCCCTACCAGTCCCTGATTGGTTGATCAAGGTGAGATATGAGTCACTTAGTCCTGACACTTAGTAATGCAGTCCAGATGTCCATCCGGCACTCCCTAGACTGATAGGCGCCAGTGGATGACCATTGATCATGATAGCCAGACTTAGCTAAGTGCATCCCCCTTTGGGAGCTGTCCTAGGAAACCTTAAATCATCTTGCATGAATAGTTTCTCTGTGGCTGCACCACAGAGATGAACAGAGAAATGGGGCCTCATTTGGGAAGCTCAGAAACACTTAATTCTGCCTTATTATTAAGCCTCGCCGCTACATATCCCCCCTTTTTGAAGGTCACGAGGTCCTGAGGCGTTGTTGCCTTCAAAACAAAACAGAGTTAAGTGATGTCCCTTGCCATTAGAACATTAATCTTAAATGTCTACATTACTCCTCGAGAATTCATACCGGAACCAGCATTGGATACAAACAGGATGAATAACATCTGGAGTATGTATAAACACGGTAGGAGACATTATCTAAGTCTAGGAATTACACATCAGGAAGTTCACTGTCAATATCTGATACCTCTGTGGTAGATATTTGGGGAGAAGTCACTTCCTTTCTTTTGGCATGCTACCTTTGACTCATTCATGCTACCCGGAGTACATCTTGATGTAAGAGTACATCATTCAGAGTACACTGTCAGTCATGATCCAGCTACCCGGCAGCAGTGTTACAATAACACCAGTTCCTGTTCCCAGCCCCCCGATAAACCACAACACCTGTGTTGGGTATCTGCTAGGGTGGTTTGGAGGTTTGTTCCATTAAAGCAAACTAACTACCTGTACCTCTTCAGGGCTTACTGTTTCTTGGATTTCTATCCAATTCAATAGTGTGGCACCTGAAGGCATCCACGACCTCAAGTTTGGTCTTATATTGTCTGATTCCAGACCGTACAGTGTTAAGTTCAAGCTGTACTATGGCCTCCTCGGGAACTTACAGGAACTGTTTGATTAGGTAGCTGCATTGCGGTAGCTGTATCATGCCTGTCACAAGTCATAGTGTCAGTTAAATGTGGTGTGTTGACCAGCCATTTACGTCCCACCTGCTCTTCATGGGGTTCATTAACCTCCCTCTGCCCATTAGTAGCTTTACACCCTTCATTGGTGAATCGTTTAGACACAGCCAATGGATAGCTTTGGTAGCCATACCCATCTCAAGATTTGGAACCGAATTCAATCTTGGATTGCCTTCTGGGTGAGCTATGAGCGATGGGGTTAATGTCACATACTCCTCTACTGAGAAGAGTGGAATCAAGTGGGTTGGGATTTGTGCCGTGGTTAGACTGGCTACAGTGGCACTAAACTCCCTTGACAGGCCTTGTGTCAACATTCTGGCCTGTTGCACACAAGCATAAACCCACTGTATAACACCAACAATCATGTCCACTGGTTGGGGAATAAGGTTTAACCCTGTTGCATAGGAAGTTGCCTGTAGGATTTTCCCTAAGCTTTCCAACTTTTGCTGCTGTCGATACAGTCTGTCACTACCCTCTGGCCTCTCTGACACCTGCCTTCTTGGGGCAGTCAGGATGAGAGTGCCAGCAGCACACAAACCTACCAGAAAAAGCAAACGTGCAACAGTGGCGGCAGCAATCAGTCTTCCCAAAAGTCTTTTCGGGTGGCTGACCCCAGTCATCTCCTTCTGAGTGACTGTTGCCTTTCTAAGCTGGCGCAGCGTGTACATGGTGTCTTTCTCAGTATGCCATGTGGCATCTTGGGCACCAACATCCTGGAAATCTGGGGAGATCTGACACAGCTGCTGATGCTGCTCCTCCTTTTCCAGGGCATCTGCTTTTTCGATTTGTTCATGCCTGTGCTTTAGGAACCCTGCAGGGGGCGGTGCAGCGGTGGAGCATGCCTGAACCTCGGCTGAGTGGTCATCTGGAGCACCTGAGTGATCTGGGATTGTTACCCCATTCTCACGGTTCAGGTCCACCCTGCACACTTCCTGATTGAGGAATCCCTCTATCGGCATGTTTACAATCGTTCGCTGGGCGTGGGTGTAGGACACCTGCTCGCTCCCCCCTTCCCTCGCTAGGGGTTCAGGGAGCTGCCCCAGCACTGGGATAGCTAGTTCACTGTCTTCGAACTCGCTATCACCCACCAGGCCCATGTCAGTGCAGGCGGGGATTCTGACACCCCTCTTTGCGATGTCCTGCACTGGCAGGCGGGTGACTTGACCATCCAGCTCCAGTCTGGCTGAACCACTGTTGGTCAGACTCAGACTGACAGACTGAGCTGGTGGCTGTAAGAAAACCGGCTCGGCTTTCATTCCCTGTCCCTTCTGGGGGACTGGGTGTGTTGGCAACCCTGCCGTTGAGGCAGGAACAATCAGGTCAGTCTCACTCACTACCTGGTAGTTGTGAGAAATAATGTTACCTGACTGCAGGTTCCCTGGGTCACAGCAGAGGGAATCGGCATCTGGGATCAGGTGTGTCCACAGCGCAGTAGTCTCAGCGTCCAGCTGGACCTCCTGTCTAACCTGTGAATGTTGCACCAGGGGCACCTGGCGGTGGCCCTGTGACAGCTGCTCAAGCAGATCCTCACTAATAGAGGACCTCTCAGGGCTAAGGGCGAGGGCTACATCACCAACCTGCTCTCCTGCCATCTGGATCCCTTCCACCACTGCAGGGTGGTGGTCCTGACCCCTCTTGGGTGCCAGGGTGCACAGGGAAAGCTCCTTTTCATCGCCAGGTGGGGAGATCTGCTCCTCTTTAGGGATGTAAAAGGTGTGTGCTTTACCTGGTGGATCAGGCGGCTGCTCGGAGCACCGCTCCTGTGGCATGGAGGCTGTTGGGACCTTGGCCAGGGCACGACTTCCCTGTATATCCGGGGAACAAGAAAATATTTTTATTTCTTGTCCAGAGGGAACAGAAGGAATCTCCGCATAGGCTTCTGTGTTCGGTGGGCACTGTGTAAGCACAGTCTGCCTCTTGGCCCCCCTTTCCTTCTGTACAGAAGGCTTAGGAGGCTTGACCTGTTTCCACACTTTGCCTTTCTGGTGATCCACCAAAGGTTCCACTCTGAGTCGCATACCCTTTTCTTTTTCTACCCGTTTGAGCTTGCCGTGTGACATCAAACACCTTTCAACCTCAGTGTCAATCAGTGTCTCACTGGGTAAGACATCTCCCATGGCAGCCTTGAGGTAAAAGCTTCGTGCTTTTCCTCTGTGTTTTACTGCCTGCTCTGTGACTTCAGGGGTGGAGTCAGCACTCGCTTGGGAGTGGCCGACCTCATCCAGGCAGGAACCCTTCCGCTCAATCAGATAGACTGAGGGAGGGAGAGGGGGCGGGTCTCCGCCTCCTCCAGTGGAGAGTATCAGCTCATTCACGCTTCCGGCAGCCTTGGGGAGCGGTTGTCCCTGTCCTAATAAAGCTTGTTCAAGCCTGGCCAGGCGGGCGGCTACTGAATCCTTTTGTTCAGCCTTTTCTAGCCCTTTCCCTTCCCCGGTGTTCTCATGGCACTTAGGACGCTGGGTGCGGTCCTGTGTGAGTGCTTTGGAACGGGGCTTAGCCAGCTCAGGAGCCTGTGCTCCTTCGAGCAGGGGGGAATTAACCCTGCTGGCTCTGACGGCGAACACAGTCGCTTTAGCAGCTTTTTGCTCAGAGCGACTTTGGACATCATACTCCCAGGCTTTCTGCGCGAATCTCTTAATATCAGTCATTTTCATGGTCTGTGCATCTGTATGCATTAAGATCATCTTTCTGACTGACGGGTGGAGATTCGCAATGAATAAACCCTTGAAATGTATGTTCTCTTCGCAACCCTCATCATTTCGCCCTGCAAAATAAGTTCGTCTAAGTCTCTCGTAATATTCGCGAGGGGACTCTGCTCTCTCATGCTTAATGTTAAGGGCGGCGGCTATCGCGGCAGTCGGGTCAATAAACGCACTGTATTCTTCGATAAGTGCTTGACATAGCTGCTCAAAGTCATTACAGACTTCTTTCATCTGCCTAGCCATCCACTCATGTACAGCTCTGCTGGTAGTTTTCCTGACCAGAAACACTTTCTCCTGTTCTGTGGCGTTTGGCAGGTACTGCAGGGTATACCTGAGGTCCTGAATATAACTCTCGATATTATTCTCTGACACTGCGGGGTCAAATCTCTCTATGTCCTTCGCTAGCTCTCTCAGAGAATGGAGATTTATCCTTCTAGCTTCTCCGCTGACGGAGATATGGAAGAGATCGTGGTCAGACTTGTCGCTGCTAGAGAGAGTGCTTAATAGCGACTCGAATTCAGACCTTTTAGCAACCATCGTTAAACTTAAAGAGTATTACTTTTAAGTACGAAATCACAGTTTTACCACAGAAAACCACAAGATCAGGTATGCAATCAACCCTGTAGATTGCAAAAGATCACAAAACAATCAAGCACTGCTTAAAGAGCAAGGGGAACTTTTTCTTTCGGCTTTCAGCACACTGTATTATCGTGTATGAAACCCGCGGCGTTTTATATGAATTATTCCGCTTGGTTGATTCATTTCAGTCTTGCCACGCCCACCCAGGGACGCCATAAATGTAGTGTTTCATAGCCGTTCAGGGACGCCAAATATGTAATCATAGTGGCTCTCTGAAGGCACCAGTTCTGTAGGGTTTGGGCATTTACTGAGACAATTATTAATTGTAGCAGTAAATCACAAAATTGATTCTTTTGATGGCTTTAGAATCCAACCATGCGATATAACTCAAACAACGCACACACACAGGTACTAATACACGAGGATATATTTATTAATACATAGAATATGCATGTAAACCTAACAGATCTTATCGAGAGGGTTATCAGAATACAAAAGGTATATATTCAATCAGTTACGAAGTGTTACACATCAAGAGGACATACGTTCAGTATATCATTCATTAAGACCGTTTCGTAAATGAACTTGGTTATAACTTCTACATTAGATACTCAAAACAAGTACATAACTCTTAGGAATTAAATTGATATCAACTGGTTTGGATAACAATTGAATTCTCGAGCTGTAATGCATTGAAGTTGAATACTCATCCAATTTCTGGGGATTCAGATCTCCTGCGGGCACAAAGAAACAGTTGCAGGCTGTTGCTGTCCAATCCGCGCTGTCTGGCTCGGTGCCAGGCTGTGCTGTGCGGCTTGCGACGGTGCGCTGCAGATGCTCACTGACCGGCTAGTTAGTGTTGGCTTTAACTAGCAAAGTTTGTGCACAGGAGAAAAGATGACTGTGGGTCCCAGCAAGTCAGGAAGAGGACCGGTTCGTTCCTGATGAAGACTAGTTCTGAATAGTGATTCAGCTGTCCACAGTTCCGATCTGTTCACGAGGCCTGCTGCTGGTTACTCTCTGGCAACCTCCACTCTAGACTCTTAGAACAAAGGAAAGTTCTGGCACTCGGACACACTGGCCGTTCCGTGGTTGTCCGGGCTGAGTCTCGGGATGGTCAGGAGGCGCGCTGCGAGAATGTCCTGCCCTTGGGAGCCTTCTGCTCCTGGGCCGTCCTGCCCTGGAATTCTCCTTTGAATTCCCTTTAGAACAGTCCACAGAATCCTCTCCAGAATCTTACTGAATCTCCCGAATCTGAATCTTGTTGAATCTGAATCTCCAGGCCTGTGTTGCCTGTTTTTACCTGGAGGAACTTCAGCTTGGTGATTGGCTGAAAGTTCCATGGGCATCAGAGTCCCACGTGGGTTACTCAGCCCTACCAGTCCCTGATTGGTTGATCAAGGTGAGATATGAGTCACTTAGTCCTGACACTTAGTAATGCAGTCCAGATGTCCATCCGGCACTCCCTAGACTGATAGGCGCCAGTGGATGACCATTGATCATGATAGCCAGACTTAGCTAAGTGCATCCCCCTTTGGGAGCTGTCCTAGGAAACCTTAAATCATCTTGCATGAATAGTTTCTCTGTGGCTGCACCACAGAGATGAACAGAGAAATGGGGCCTCATTTGGGAAGCTCAGAAACACTTAATTCTGCCTTATTATTAAGCCTCGCCGCTACAGTTGTTTAAATAAAAAATACACACCACAGTATTCCACTTTCTTCCTTAACATTTTAAGTGTCAAAGTCTTACATGTGGTTACATGCTGTGGTTATTTTGGAAAGGTTTTTACGTTCTCCTTCTGACTATATTAACTTTATATACTTCGTAAAAAGTTATAATGTTTTAACCTTTTCTGTGAATACTTACGCTTGTTATCACAGCAAAAAAACACATACAGATGCAGTCATTCAAAATGCGCAGTACAAACCCATACCGCACGCTACTACTCACGTCATACTGCAGTACGTGATTGGCTGGTCAAATCAACAGGGGCACTCATGGTGCATTGGCTGGTAGTGAAAAGATTTAATCATTTAATCTCTTTACTGTGCACATTTTAATCCGCTTAGTATTGAATATTTATATGGAATTTTACCACTAAAGGGAAATTTTAGTAGCTGAGCATAAAAAGAAGAGGAGCATAATGTGTCTGATGATCATAAACGATATTAATTTAGTAATGAAAATTTTATGTACAGTAAACTGTATATGGCTGGTATTGGTAGTTTAAAGAAAAAATACACACCAGTATTCCACTTTCTTCCTAAACATTTTAAGCATCAAAGTCTTACATGTGGTTATTTTGGAAACGTTTTTACATGCTTCTTCTGACCATATTAAGTTTATATACTTTGTGAAAAGTGATAATTTTTAAACCTTTTCTGCAAATACGCTTGTTATCAGAATAAACAAAAGCATACTTTTAGAATTTGATTAATAGGGAATATAATATGGAATCGCGTATCTAAAGAAATTAATAACGATATAATTATTGTTACTTCCCAGTGTGTGGTCCATGTGTGTTTTGTTGCTGTGTTCCACACTTCTTGGCCTTGATTGTTCTCCCTCCCCCATTGGTCCCTCATTACACCATTGTTTCCGTATTACGTAATCTTTAATTAACTCTCGACCAATCAGAACTCAGCTTATTCAGTATATAACTTGGAGCTTTTCAGAAGGAAGGGGCCTTTTGTTTGACTTCGGTCTCGCTTGGCTTAGCTTTGGTTTTGTTCCACTTTTGGTTTTTGCTTGGGCTTCGTTTTGCTTTTTTGTGTGTGTTTTCGTATAGCTTTGGCTTTTGTTGGTTTGTGTTCTTCTCTTTCTACTTTTGTTTGTGTATATCCTTTATTTAGCCATTACCTTGCCCAAACGTTTTATATCCTATATGTTCAACCTCTGTGTTGTTTTGTACTCTGTTACTTGTGTCTCGTTTTCCCTTATTGGTATCCGTAGTTCACTTGTGTATTTGTGTGAACTTTTGTGTATAGGGTTAGTTTAGGTTGTTGGGTACATTCTACACATGTAGTTGATTTTTGTACTAGTCACACTAGTTTATTACGGGTGAGTGCCTTTTTGTCTTGTATGGTTTTGGGTAGTCAGTGAAGGGTAGCTAGGGTGTTTGAAGACGCCGAAGTCCGTGTGTTTCGGGTTTTCTTTTGTAGTTAGGTCAGCTTCCCTCATTTTCTTAGCCAGTTCCATTTTGTTTGTTGTTTTCTTTTCTTTGGCACCACTCTAGTTCCCTACCCCTGTGTGTTATTGTGTCTTATTACGTGCCAGTCACTTATTCACCTTAAAATAATCACTTTTTCACCAACCCTTAAACATGCTTCCTAAGTCCCTCACCAGAACCTGCCTGCATCCAAAAAGTATCCTAAATGTTACACCCCTTTACCCCTAGACACTTGGGGTCGTAACAATTATATTCATATACTGTAGCTCAAACAGTAGTATAAGACTTTCTATGGATATGTGTACTTTTGTTTCATTACTTTCCACATGTCTGTGGCATGGCAGCTTAAGTGCATGCATTATAAGCCTGAGGTCTGTAGGTCAAGCCCTGCTGTTGCCATGAGTTTTCTTTTAACAAATAAACATTTTTTTGAAAACCTAAAATAGCAAATATTATGGACACTACAGATGCAGCCATTCGCGGCATATTTCGCGGCATACCCCGGTGGGCGTGTCGCGGTATCACGCGGTATCACGCAGTATCGCGCGGTTAATCGCGTCATTTGACGTCATGCCGGAAACTATCCGGCGTCACCTTGTAAAACCGCCAGGGGGAGCTTAACCTCTCATGTACAGCATTTGAGCTTTTAATTTTGAACTGTGTATTACAGCATGTTAATCATCAGTCATTAAAATGTTGGTATATTTTATGAAAGCAAGATTGCGCAGTTGGACAAAAGTACACAACCTACCTTTATCAGAAATATTTATGCATCAAAGCCTTTACCGAAGATATTACTAATAGTATTAATAATGAATGACTTTGGACAAGCTCTATACTCAAAGTATAATTTCTTTAGCACATTTGTACAAGCACTTGGAATCTGTCCAAGCCATACTTTGTCAGGCATTTTGTTTTACTTCAACGGGCATAAAAACTCCCTTGCTTTTAACAGGGCGTTTCAAAATTTCTAACTACGAAAATGATTTAAAATGCGACACTTATCTTTCAACTAGAGCTCAAAATATCACAAGGATCCTCAAGAGCACAGCAAAGACTGTATTAAAAGATACTTGTATGAGATACATGAGAATCCAGGCTTTTTTTATTAATGCTTTCTTTTCCGTATACCAGATTTTATGGAACCACTTCAGAAGGGTGTCAGCCAGTCAGATTCCAGGAATCGGTACTTTAAAGGAAAAATACACACCGGTATTCCATTTCTCCCTAAACATTTCAAGCATCGAAGTATTTAACTAGCATGTGAAATAGGGTGTGAAAAAGTGGTAGTTTTAAGCTTTTCTGCTAATATAATATGGAATCGCGTATCTAAAGAATTTAATAACGATATGATTATATTCGTGTACTGCGACAGGGCTGTGTAGGGCTGTTTCGCCTCTCTTTGCATATGACTTCCCTTGTAGCCTACTGGTCTACGTGCCTGATTACCAGCTCATGGGTTGTGTGTTCAAATCCAGCTGGTGCTGGACTTTTCTTTTAACAAACATTTCTTCGAAAAAATAGAATAGCGATATTATGGACAATCAATTGACTTTTATATTTCAAAATATCACAACATGATCGATTCTAAGTCATTTTTGATAACAATGAATAGTCACCTTCTTCCCTTCTGACAACGGTCCCTGCTTCCTGCTTCTATTGTGTGTGTGTGTGTGTGTGTGTGTGTGTAATAGAGTAAATTTTTATAGAGAAATGGAGGCTGGACAGTATGCGATACAATATAAACATTTATATTGATTTAAATCGTGTTTTGATTTAAATCACAAATGCGTGTTTAATTATATGTGTTGTTGTTACGTTATACGTTTTAGGAACGTTTCATCTAAACAAACACCACAAAACTATTCTCGATTGTATTTCTGAATGTTATGTTACACCTACAGTAGTTCACTGCTTTAAATACATCGAATTAAGAATGTTAGGTGTAGCACTTTAGATCTTTTTTTCTGAACCAGGGAAAATCTGATCATGTTTCTCTATAACAATAATAAAAAACTTTATTTTACATATCACCTTTAAAAGTGGCATCTCAAAGCAATACAGTAGATTGAAAAACAGTTAAAAGGGACCAAAGTAAATACCAGAAAAAAGCAAATGCGTTTTTAATAAAATGCTTTTATTCATTCAGCAGAGAGTGAGAGGGACATCCAGCAGAGAGAGACACACACACCGGCTTTCATTGACAAAAAGTAATTGTTTTTTTTACATGTTTTGTTTGTGGACAGACTGTCCACAAACGTGAGACTGTCTTTCTCAGACTTACATTCCCGAATGTCCCCCGCCCTGGTCAACAATCCTAGGAAGAACACGAAACAGCCTGTTAATAAAATTGTTACAATTTTGTTCGGTCAGTTCTTCCTCCCAGAATTTATAGATTGCATCGATCAGTTCCTGCTTTGTGACGGGCTTAGCAGTTTTCCGAACGTAGTCTTTCAACTAATGCCAAACCAATCTCTATCGGATTTAGATCTGGGGATTCGGCTGGAGTTTTCACCCAGTTCACTCCTTCTGCTATAAGCCTCGCCCTTGCTGCTGTGTGTTTCGGATCGTTGTCTTGAAAGAGACGGTGCCTTGATCCAAACTGCTCCCTGATATATGGGGCAGCATGCTGTGTGACCACGACTTCCTCGAAGAATTCACGGTCCATAATTCCTTCGAAAATAAGAAGTGGTCCCGGGCCTCTTCTAGATATACCCCCCCATACGTGAACCTTCAGTGGATGCTTGGGCTTTGGCTTGTCCACATATCTCCCCTTTTTGCAAAATGCCATTGTTGAAAACTGTTCCAGAGCCACTGTTGTTTCGTCGGTGAAAAGTACATCCTGAAATGCCTCCCCCTGTTCAATCCATTGGAACGCTTGCTTGAGTCTTTCCTCTTTGTTTTTTAGCCTTATCATGGGGCATGTGTTGGTTTTTCTGTATCTCCATCCAAGCCTCCTGCGTACTCTTCTTATCAATGTCGGGCTAACGGTCGCACCGAGGTCAGCCCATAGCCGTCTTTGGACTTGCATCGCCGGTAGCTCATCATTTTCATCGGTCAGTTTGTCGATAGCTCGCACAATAGGACTTGAAAAAAAAGAGATCAACAGTTAGTTTTAAAAATAATGTGCGTAGTTGTATTTACATGCAAGAAAGATATTTTTAGAAATTTATTTACCTTTGAATCGTCCTCGGTTTAGATTCTCTTTGCCTCCTCTCCCCTTTATAATGCCGTCTCACTGTGCTTTCAGAAACGAAGATGTCCATCGAAGCCAACTGCTGTACAATGTCCCGTGTTGACTTCCCGCTTCTTTTCATCTTCATTATTTGGTGTGAGAGAGTCTTCGTGATTTTGGCCATTGTATGTCTCCTTACCAAAGCGATACAGTGCAGCTTGAATTCTGTACCTATATACTGTATGGTATGGTACAGATAAAACTTTTTAGACAGAGGGTAAAAAAACTCTCTGGCTTGACCTCCCCCTCCCTGGGTATTGTCTGTTTTTTTGTTAACAAGGCTCGCCAGCTAATGTGAATCAAAACCTGTCTTTCTAGCTTTTAAAGTCGTGCGATGTGTAAGCCACAATTAAATAGAGAAAAAAAGAGCTGACTGACAAGATTTAAGATGTGGCTGTCAATGTTGGATTAAAAAAAACACATTGCCCGACGTTTGTTGCATTGCTTGAAAAATAACTTTATTTCGAGAGACTGGATAAGTAGTTCAAGTGTTTTTTTTTAACTTCCTGAAAAACAACTAATAATTTAACTATATGTGCAAACGTTTTATGATATGTCGCTGTTGTTAATGTCTGTGGACATGTGCTGGCTGGACAGGAGGCTCTACTGTACACAGAGAGCTTAGAAGACAAAGATATCAATTTATTTTAGTCAAAAATGTATATATCACCTTTAAAAGTGGAATCTCAAAGCAAAGTAAATACCCAACACTGATTGAACCCATCTGTCATGCTAATAAAACACCTTGAATTGAATGGAGGGGGGGAGGGCGTGCGAGATAACCAGGACGCAAGGCAAATAAGATACACTCCACAGGCATTCACAACAGCAACATATGAAACGTTTGCACATATAGTTAAGTTATTACTTGGTTTTCAAAGTGCAATGAAATACAATATTGTTGTTGTTGCTGTTCTTGTTGTTTTTATCCTGTAAAGCGTTTTGAGAAGCCACCTTTAAAGGCGGTATATATATACTGTAAAAGCGCTGATTCTTATGGAATGTGTTCCGCCGGGGATTCAAATTTTTTTTTATTTTTTTTTTAATCGCGTATCTAAGTAAATCTCAGTATAACTTTGTTCATGAACAAACAGTGGCATGTTACATTATTATTAGTTTTTTTATTTCGAGAGACTGGATAAGTAGTTCAAGTGTTTTTTTTAACTTCCTGAAAAACAACTAATAATTTAACTATATGTGCAAACATTTTATGATATGTCACTGTTGTGAATGTCTGTGGACGTGTGCTGGCTGGACAGGAGGCTCTACTGTACACAGAGAGGGGCGGGAGGGGGGGACAAGCCGATACATACTCTTAGAGTTTGATTAATAGGGAATATAATACAAAAATGTAGTACTTAAAATAAGATACACTCTACAGACATTCACAACGGCGACTGTCAGAAGATAGTGGCTCAGGCACCCGCTGAATGGAAAAGGGGCACTTTAATGTTCTGTATGGCTAATACTAAAGCTAATACTAATATTCAATACTTTAATATCCTTTTCTGTATGTTTAACAATAGTGGGTACTGGCCTAATTCGTCCCTGCTCCCATTGTTAGGTGTTAATGTGTTGTTAAGTGTGAATTTGTACCTGTTTCCCTGAGGTCTGGCTTTTTTTCTGGAAAACCATAACTCTGGTCTTGTCCAGATTGACTGTCGGCGCCCAGGTCTGACAGTGCTGCTCCAGCAGTGCCAGGTTCTGGCGCAGCCTCTGTTCTGTGGGCGACAGCGGGTCATCTGCACAGAGCAGGAACTCGATTTCCATAATTAATGCAGATCAGTAAATCAAGGGACAAAACAATTATTGCGCCCTCAATGGGCTTTGACGTGCTAATGCGTTGGTTTAACAGTCCGGGTGTGGCAAGCCTCTAATGTCTCCCGACTTCGGCAAAAGGCACCCGCCTTTCATTGGAAGACAATGAACATTCTAGCCGTACATGTGAATATAGCAAAAATACACCAAGGGATTGGGTGAGCTCCCATCACAAAAAAAAACTGCGAACCTGCACTACGGCGACCACAGTACAGTATGGAGACCAAGACCTTTTACGGGAAGAGACGGGGTGCTTCTGCCGCCCCAGCTTCCAAAGAGCGAAGGGTAAGCAAATACAGCAGACTTCATCTGAAATACGCGATTACAGCGCATATTACAAGGTATTATTGCCGTTTTGAATTTTAAATTCAATTATAATTATTTCTTCGTAGCCTGTTCTTCAAGAAAACACCGCACGGGCGAAACGATCTTCGAAATCTACCACCAGGACAGTAAAAAAGAAAGCGGTAAGACGGAAAAAAAGAAAAGTTTATTTTGACGTCTGTTCCGCGACTGATGAATACTACTGTGTGACTTTATTTCTTGCATGAATTATGTTATTTTGCCACAGGCCGTGGGTCTCCGCTCTCGGCCACTGGCCAGGGTGCCAACATGTAGAAGCAGCATCTGTGTGGAGACATTTCGGCAGCAGCGGGAGCAGTACGATGCATTACTGGGGAGGATTGGGAGGCTAGAGACACTCCTGAAAATGCAGAGGAAGGAGACAGTATGTTCCAGCAGTCAAACAGTTGAGCAGCTGTCTCCCGAAAAGTGCCTCTCCCCGCCGCGCAGGTTGCAATGCCTGGCGGAAGCTGTGCCCCCCACAGAGCACACACCGCCTCAGGACACTCCATCCCGGCCTCTCCGCTCACCACCGCGCAGGAATTTGTTGATGCTGTCCCCGCCGTCTATCTCCCCCCAGGAAGCACCGTTCACAGAGCGGAATTCACAGACGCCAGTGGGATGAATAATTCTCCCAGATATCCAACTGCTACCCATCACTCAGGAGATGGAGGGGGTGTTGTACTTGCAGTGCATTGGCATAGACGGGAAAGCAAGAGCCGACCGCTACGCCGCCCTCGTGTTTTGAAATCTTGTGACTTTTGAAATTTACTGGGGGTGGACCACGTCTGTAAATTTCGATGGGTCCAGAGGCAAAAGTGCCTTGCCTTGCAATCTCCGGGAAACCATTAGTCGCATGGTGAATCGGAGATTCTCAACCCTTACTTCGTGCGACTGGAAAAGAATTCGTGATCGGATCAACGAAATGCTTCGTACAAGGAGGCGCTCTTTTCCTCTAGTCTAATAGTCTGTCCACAAACAAAACATTCCTGTTAGACAAGAGGAATTGAAAAAAAACAATTTTGTCAATGGAAACCGGTGTGTGTGTCTCTCTCTGCTGGATGTCCCTCTCACTCTCTGCTGAATGAATAAAAGCATTTTACTAAAAACGCGTTTGCGTTTGTCTGGTATTTACTTTGGTTCCTTTTAACTGTTTTTCGATCTACTGTATTGCTTTGAGATGCCACTTTTAAAGGTGATATGTAAAATAAAGTTTTTTATTATTGTTATAGAGAAACATGATCAGATTTTCCCTGGTTCAGAAAAAAAGATCTAAAGTGCTACACCTAACATTCTTAATTCGATGTATTTAAAGCAGTGAACTACTGTAGGTGTAACATAACATTCAGAAATACAATCGAGAATAGTTTTGTGGTGTTTGTTTAGATGAAACGTTCCTAAAACGTATAACGTAACAAAATTAAAGACGATTAAAATCTGTAATCTTTTCACTTGTACCGTATGTCATCGGAAAGTTTCTGCTTTGTGTAAGGACAGTATCAAAAAGTAATCTTAAGTGGTGAGAAAGCTGTGCTCAATGTATTTAAGGGACTTAAAAGTAAAAGGAGATGCTTCATATTGCTTGACTAATTTTAAAAACTAAGTTATAAATGCAGACGCTCCCTCGGTGCCGCGCCGGGTGTAAATATCAAAATATACATTTGTCCCGGGCACAGGCCGAAGAGCGCCCGGCTGGGGTGCGCGGGGAAGAGCAGGACACTAGTGAAAGGTGGGGTTTAGGAAGGCGTACAGTCTGGGCAGGTATAGATTCCACTTTTCTAAAACGTATTTGAAAAATAAAAACGATTACAATCTAATCCTTCCACGTTTGATCCCAAAATCCCAAGAAATATAAATCTAAACGGGTAGAAAGCTATGCTGAAAGTTTATTAAGATACTTAGAAGACAGAGATACTGTATCAATTTATGTTGCATTAGCCTGATTATGATTAAAAAACACATATAATTAAACACGCGTTTGCGATTTAAATCAAAACACGATTTAAATCAATATAAATGTTTATATTGTATCGCATACTGTCCAGCCTCCATTTCTCTATAAAAATTTACTCTATTACACACACACACACAATAGAAGCAGGAAGCAGAAGCAGGGACCGTTGTCAGAAGGGAAGAAGGCGACTATTCATTGTTATCAAAAATGACTTAGAATCGATCATGTTGTGATATTTTGAAATATAAAAGTCAATTGATTGTCCATGATATCGCTATTCTATTTTTTCGAAGAAATGTTTGTTAAAAGAAAAGTCCAGCACCAGCTGGATTTGAACACACAACCCGTAAGTTGGTAATCGGGCATGTACAGATGCAGCCATTCAAAATGCGCGGGCGATACCGCGTTATTGTAAAAGTAACACCACAGCATTTCGCAATCACGCATTTTTTTCCAATCATGCAAAGTACAGTAATTTTTGAGAATCGATTCACCATGCCTTACACATGCTCATAAAAGAGATTGATTTAGGAACATAAACATATTACCGTATGCAAACTGTACTGTATACAGTATGTATATGTATATTTAATGTCTTAACTGTGCCCGTTTAAGTATTGAATATTTATATGGAATTTTACCACTGAAGGGAAATCTTAGTGCCTGAGCATAAAAAGAATAGGAGCATACTGCAACGCGTGTGAAGGCCATAAACGATATTAATTTTGGAACATAAACATACAGTATATGGCTGGTCTCGGTACTTTAAAGAAAACATACACGAAACATGGTTTCATTATGACCAGAATCGGTCTTGAGATATTTTTAACTTGATTTACAGTATTTGAGAGGTATGTCTTGACACCGATACTACGTAAGTACTGCTCACGTACTGTATATGTTTCTAGGTTTATATTATGCATTTCATACGGTCAAATTACTTTTGAGCAACTGATAAGAAGCGCGAAACGGTATGCCCAGGGCGTTTTAGTTTCGTTTTGTGCGGGGACTGCTTTAACTATATCGCTGTGGATTGATTAGAGATATCAAGTACATACAAGTCATTTTTTAAATGTTGTAGTTTGTCTTGTAAAAATGTTACGAGAACATCATCTGTCAACAATTACACAGGTTCTGTTTCCATATTGCGGATTTTGGTTACGTAATATTATTTTCTAATTTAACGTTGTGAATATATGATTTGGGCAAACAGAGCCGCAAAGAAGTACATTATGGGTTGTTGTTTTTTTTTGCAGTTTTATCTAGAACAAGCGATGCTTAAACCTTTGTCTGATTCTTGTGAAACTATCCACACGACAGTTACCCACAGTAGGAGTTGACTTCAGTGATGTCACTGATGGGATGTTTCTAAAAATCCATCCTCTGTAAAACGTCTTCTCTAGTTGTCCTGCATATGTATTCGCTAATGAAGCTGTGTGTTCTGAGCCTGGATCTCTACATTTCTGTATGAACCAGCTTAGAGGGCTAAAGACAGCTTGTGTTTAAATTGAGTGTAAGGTAATTTATGCTTCTAAAGTCATGGTCAGCATTTATTATTGTACTGTGCTGTAAACTTGTTCTGTGCCTAGTCAAATTATTTTATAGCGTTTTTATAGCGTTATCAAATCTGGTGGCGCTGTGTGTTAGTTTCCTGACTCCCATGTCACATGGTCTGTGATTGAATCCCATGGAACTACTGTACAGTATCACTTTATTTTTTAACAAACATTTCTTTGAAAAAATGAAACGTTTCCCTTGGTCAGAGATTAAATAAAACCTCACTCGCACCAAACAAATTTATATTTCTAAATATCACAACATGATCGAATTTAAGTCTTTTTAATAACAATGAATAGTCACCTATGCGTTACAAAATAAACATATTGATTTGAATCGCGTTTTGATTTAAATCGTAAACGCGTGTTTAAATATATGTGTTTAAAGGCGATATACTGTATAAAAGCGCTGATTCTTATAGAGTGTGTTCCACCGGGGATTCAAAAAATTTATTTTTTTTAATCGCGTATCTAAGGAAAATTGCAGTATAACTTTGTTAATGCACAAACAGTGGCATGTTACATTATAATTTGGGTGTCTCCCCTTGCCAGAAAGCTCTAAATTGCATTTTGTGTGCGGTTTTTGACTTTTTCTAAATTGCAACCCATAAATAAAGCTGATAAAGCTTAGACTAACTGTATTCTAAACTGTATTACAACGTAAATTGCAAAAATGCACTTGGAATCTGTCCAAGCCCTCCTACGAAAATTATTTAAACTGCGACACTGATCATTCATCTCTAAATAAACTTTATTTTATATAGCGTTTTAGGCGAATAGGTAATTAGATTGCTCATAAACCTAATCGCTTTTTCTACATAAACACAGCATGATTGCTCTCTGAAAATGCTTTTCCTTTATATTTAGGCTCAGATTTCAACTATAGATCGCATTATTATAAACTTTCTTGGAAAAATGTATTTTATGTAAACCATGTTTGCTATTAATTCATTTAGGGCTAAAATACGTTCATTGTCTTCCAATCGAGTCGAGTTGACATTAGAAGCTTGCCACTCCCGGACTGTTACACCAACACATTAGCATGTTAAAGCGACTTAATTGAGGTGCCCAGCTACCAGTTAACACTGTACTTCCTACTTTAAAAATACTTGTGAAACCGGTTTAATTCGTCACAGCCAGCACTCCTGCAGAGAGGGGGTTGTACTCGTAAAGTAGAAGCAGGCGAGATTTCCAGCGAAAGACACCCCCCCTCAAAAACCCAGCAAGCAGTAAGGCTTTATGTTGAAAATTGAAGTGGATTTTGTTTATGATAAAGAGGAGAAACTGGGATGGGAGGAGGGTTTGGTTTTGCATAAGGGGCGGGATTATGATAATTGGAGGAATTGCGAGAGTATAATGGTTTAATATATTTGATTTTGTATTGTAGTCGTTATCTATGTTTTTGGTTGGTATTATGTTTATATGGTTGTTTTTGTTGGTTGGTTGTTATTCTGGTTATTAATAATACGATCTATAGTTGAAATCTGAGCCTAAATAAAAAGAAAAAGCAAGTGATTAGGTTTATGAGCAATCTAATTACTTATTCGTTTAAAACGCTATATAAAATAAAGTTTATTATTAATTTGCTGGACAGAGCGGTGAACATTATTATGCATAAGACAAGATAACGATCCTGATCAGTTTAGAAATCTGTGTACGCTGTAAGGTTTTTACTTCTTAAACTTTTAAAATACACGTTTCGAATAGAAAGAAATCCTCTTCCTGGTACAGTCGCATGAAGTGAGAGGCGAAACAGCCCTACACAGCCCTGTCGCAGTGCACGAATATAATCATATCGTTATTAAATTCTTTAGATACGCGATTCCATATTATATTAGCAGAAAAGCTTAAACTACCACTTTTTCACACGCTATTTCACATGTTAGTTAAATTTAATTTATATATTATATATTTATATCTCTGACCAAGGGAAACGTCTCATTTTTTCAAAGAAATGTTTGTTCACAACGGCGACTGTCAGAAGATAGGACACAGCGGCTCAGGCACCCGCTGAATGGAAAAGGGGCACTTTAATGTTCTGTATGGCTAATACTAAAGCCAATACTAATATTCAATACTTTAATATCCTTTTCTGTATGTTTTACAATAGTGGGTACTGGCCTAATTCGTCCCTGCTCCCGTTGTTAGGTGTTAATGTGTTGTTAAGTGTGAATTTGTAGCTGTTTCCCTGGGGTCTGGCTTTTTTTCTGGAAAACCATAACTGGTCTTGTCCAGATTGACTGTCGGCGCCCAGGTCTGATCTTTGTTTTCTAAGCTCTCTGTGTACAGTGGAGCCTCCTGTCCAGCCAGCACATGTCCACAGACATTCACAACAGCGACATATCATAAAACGTTTGCACATATAGTGTGCAAAAATGCACTTTATTTACTAAAAATAAGACAGAGATACTGTATCAGTTTATGTTGCATTAGCCTGATTATGATTAAAAAAACACATATAATTAAACACGCGTTTGCGATTTAAATCAAAACACGATTTAAATCAATATAAATGTTTATATTGTATCGCATACTGTCCAGCCTCCATTTCTCTATAAAAATTTACTCTATTACACACAATAGAAGCAGGAAGCAGAAGCAGGGACCGTTGTCAGAAGGGAAGAAGGTGACTATTCATTGTTATCAAAAATGACTTAGAATCGATCATGTTGTGATATTTTGAAATATAAAAGTCAATTGATTGTCCATAATATCGCTATTCTATTTTTTCGAAGAAATGTTTGTTAAAAGAAAAGTCCAGCACCAGCTGGATTTGAACACACAACTTGCAAGTTGTTAATCAGGCACGTAGACCAGTAGGCTACAAGACAACTCGCATGACAAGGAGGCGAAACAGCCCTACATAGCCCTGTCGCAGTACATGAATATAATCATATCGTTATTAAATTCTTTAGATACGCGATTCCATATTATATTAGCAGAAAAGCTTAAAACTACCACTTTTTCACACCCTATTTCACATGCTAGTTAAATACTTCGATGCTTGAAATGTTTAGGGAGAAATGGAATACCGGTGTGTATTTTTCCTTTAAAGTACCGATTCCTGGAATCTGACTGGCTGACACCCTTCTGAAGTGGTTCCATAAAATCTGGTATACGGAAAAGAAAGCATTGATAAAAAAAGCCTGGATTCTCATGTATCTCATACAAGTATCTTTTAATACAGTCTTTGCTGTGCTCTTGAGGATCCTTGTGATATTTTGAGCTCTAGTTGAATGATAAGGGTCGCATTTTAAATCATTTTCGTAGTTAGAAATTATGAAACGCCCTGTTAAAAGCAAGGGAGTTTTTATGCCCGTTGAAGTAAAACAAAATGCCTGACAAAGTATGGCTTGGACAGATTCCAAGTGCTTGTACAAATGTGCTAAAGAAATTATACTTTGAGTATACAGCTTGTCCAAAGTCATTCATTATTAATACTATTAGTAATATCTTCGGTAAAGGCTTTGATGCATAAATATTTCTGATAAAGGTAGGTTGTGTACTTTTGTCCAGCTGAGCAATCTTGCTTTCATAAAATATATACGCGATTCAATATTATATTCCCTTTTAATCAAATTCTAAAAGTATGCCTGTTGACTCCGGTATCTCTTTAGTTAAAGACTTCGATGCTTAAAATGTTTAGGGAGAAATGGAATACTGGTGTGTATTTTTTCTTTAAAGTACCAAGACCAGCCATATACTGTATGTTTATGTTCCAAAATTAATATCGTTTATGGCCTTCACAAGCGTTACAGTATGCTCCTATTCTTTTTATGCTCAGCTACTAAGATTTCCTTTCAGTGGTAAAATTCAATATCTACAACGGGCACAGCAAAGACGTTTACTGTAAGTCTTTCTACGACAGACCAACGTACCACGAGTGCCCCTGTCGGTCAACCAATCACGTACTGCGGTGCCGCGTGTCATCTTGCGTTACAATGCGCGACGCCACCTGCGGTACGTGTCTGTAACGCGCACTTTGAATGGCTGCATCTGTATATTGACATTTTTTATATTTCTAAATATCACAACATGTTCGAAGCTAAGTCATTTATTAATAACAACGAATCATTTCAAACTGCTACTGATATTATTACCGACAATAAATGTGATCGACACGACAGTATAATGTCCTTATAAACATGTATGTAATGTCGGCCATACAGAGTACGCGTTACTGAAGCTAAAAGTTTAGCTGTTGTCACTAATGTAACCACTAAATAAAGACATAAATATAGAAGTCCTTACGTTATAAACTGTATATGGCTGGTATTGGTATTTTAAAGAAAAAATGCACACCTGTATTCCACTTTCTTCCTAAACATTTTAGGTGTCAAAGTCTTACTTATGGTTATTTTGGAAACGTTTTTATGTGCTCCTTCTGACCATATTAAGTTTATATACTTTGTGAAAAGTGATAATGTTTTAACCTTTTCTGCGAATACACTCGCTCGTATCTAAAGAGCTAGCTTGCCAGCGCAGTGATGTCACTGCCTTTCCCTCTGCATAGTTAGCAGGGACCTCAGCTGCAGGTCTGAGGAGAGATCTCTCTCTCATCTGGCTGACACAGCTAGCAGTGATGTTGGAAGCCTGGGTTTGAATCCCCAGCTGATTACTGTATTCCACTTTCTTTGTAAACGTTTTATTTTTTATCTGACTCATTCACTCATGATGAACCATGATCTTGACATGCAGGTATGGAAGTGTGCAGGTCTGAAGTAGAGTTAACAGCTTCAGATTTTAAAAGTTATTAATAATATCTTCAGTGTCGCACTAACATTGGAATGTTCTTCCAAGTGTAAAAAGAGGCGATACTCAACGTGTCTCCTCTATAAATTTTCAGTTTTCAGACCGTCCAAGATAATTTATTATGAATATTGCTTCCGTATCGCATTAAAATTGGAATGCTTTTCACAGGTGTAAATCCACCTATTTTCTAACCACTTTATCCAGGACAGGTAACAGTTTCACCCCCCCACCCTTCCCTCTGCCTGTTTGATCTCTTTTTAACCCTTCTGTGCCCGAATCGCTTACAGCTTGTCCTTGTCCTGTCCTGAGACTAGCCACTGCCCAGTGATAGAACTTTAATATAAATAAGATCTAGGATCACATATAGAATCTAGTATCTAAAGAAATTATAACAATATTAATTTAAGGATCTAAATATTGTATATGTATTTAGGTTGCTGGCAGTATTACTGTATTCCACTTTCTTTGTAAACATGTTTTATTAAAACCTGAATTACAGCGGGTGAGAAAACACAGAAAAAAGTGACTTTTTATGCACGAAAAACAGGTGATTTATCTTCCTCATGATCAGCTTAGAATCTGAATCTACCTGCACATATAGCAAATGGTCTCGTAACTTTAGAAGGTCAGCATACTGTAGTTTTTGTTAACATAACACAGCTTTGTCAGTGAAAAAAATGACCGCGGGCACTTTTCCACCCTCTCTACATTCTCATAGGCGAACCTTCCAATGAAAGACAGTCCCCCTTCCCCCCACAGACAGACTGACAAATGTTTTCACGGCCTTCACTGCAATTGTATATATTTTAATACAGTAATACTACCAGCTTTATAAATACACCTTGAACTGTAATACGGTTTAAAATGATTAAAAGTTTAAACAGTATACAATTTGAATTATTTTCACTATTAATATAACTATCAAGTGGTATTAAATTAATACAACTTTTTTGTATACATGACACTTTTCTAAAATGTATTTAAAAAAATGATAACAATCTAATCTTTCCACATGTGATCCCATTAAAAAGTACGATGTGCTCCTGCTTTGTTTAATAATGGTATGAAAAATAAATCTAAAAGGTGAGAAAGCTATTCTCAAAGTTTATTAAAGGACTTAGAAGACAAAGATAACGATTTACATTGCATTGTCAGATTGTGAATCAATAAAGGCAATTTTAATCAAAATGGGGGTATTGGGGTTAGACCATTAGACATCCAGTACACTTCCTTGTGATCATCTTAGAATCATTGTGTAAGCTGTATTTTTTTTAACTTTTTAATTAAACATTTGAAACAGTTTAATTTTGTAAACTCAACACGCATTCCGTACAGAAATGCATTCTCTCTCTCTCTGTCTCTCTCATCTTGATTAAAATTGCAAATACGTGTTTCATAAAATACTTTATTTATTCAGAATCTGACAATGCAAGACAGAACTCACATTCACTGCGCTAAACAACCTTACAGATCAGCAAATCAAGGAAGAAAACAATTATCTGCTGTCTACCGCTGTGGCTAGGAGAGAAAATCCCCTCCGACTTTTCAATGGAATTGCATTAACTTGCTAATGCGTCTAACACATTTCTTGGCGCATTATGTTTAACAGTGATTAACAGTCTGTCCAGAAACAAAAGACCCAGTTAAATGAGAGAGTGGCGTTACTTCTTGTCAATGAAAAACACGGCCGTATGGCCGACATTACATACTGTACATGTTTGTAATGACAATATAGTGTCAATAATATTTATCGTCAGTAATAATATCGGTAGAAGGCTGAAATTATTCGTTGTTATTAATATGTGTTTATCTGTACAATGTTTCAGCAGTGGAGCCTTCTTCAGGTGTCACTACAATGTAGTGATAGATACACCTGAAGAAGGCTCCACGGCCAAAACGTTGTGTTTTCTTTCTTCTCTTTTCAGCATGGAATAAACCTATTACTTGTCTATTCCAGACATTTATAAGGTGCTTTATTACCATAACCGATGGGTACAATTAGTGTTGCCAAAGCAAATAAAAATAATAAAATTAACATGAAACGAAACAAAAAATAAAAGTAAAATAAAATCTACAGACATATTACAGACATTAGTAGTTCAGGTGGGTACAACACTGATTGTACCCATTGGTCACACTAATAAAGCATTGAAATAAATTGAAATAAATTGAGAGACAGATTGAGAGTGAGAGCAAGAGAAAGAGCAACACACGGGTCTATTTGGGTAACTACACAGGGATGGGGTGGCAATTGGGTACAAGTATAACAGGGGTACAAGTATAATCCAGGCGATCTCACCAAACTGTACGCCCATTTTGCAATGGGTCAGCGGCTTTCCTAGTCCCCGTCCTGACCATTACTACTCCCATCCTGCCCCTCGGTGTGTACCCTAGCTGGGCACTCTTCAGCCGCAGTGCAAGGTGAATGTGCTACAATATAATAGAGAGTCTCCATTACCCCCATCTTGATTAAAATCACAAATGTGTTTTTAATAAAATGCTTTTATTTATTCACAATCTGACTCACAGAACTCACATTCCCGAATATCCCCCCTACCGCTCAACAATCTTAGGAAGAACACGAAACAGCCTGTTAATAAAATTGTTGCAATTGTTGTCAGTTCTTCCTCCCAGAACTTGTAAATTGCATTGATCAGTTCTTGCTTTGTGCTAAGTTTAGCCATTTTCCAAATATAGTCTTTCAGGGAATGCCATACCATCTCTATTGGATTTAAATCTGTGGATTAGGCTTGAGTTTTCACCCAGTTCACTCCCTCTGCTATAAGCCTCGCCTTTGCTGCTCTGTGTTTTGGATCATTGTCCTGAAAGAAACCGTGCCTTGATCCAAAGTGCTCCCTATATATGGGAGAAATGCCTCTCCCTGTTCAATCCATTGAAACGCTTGTTTGAGCCTTTCCTCTTTATTTTTTTCCCTTATCATGGGGCATGTGTTGGTTTTTTTATATCTCCATCCAATCCCTCTGCGCACTCTTCTTATCGATGTCAGACTCACACTTGCACTGAGGTCAGCCTACAGCTGTCTTTGAACTTGAGCCGCTGATAGCTCATTATTTTCATCCGTTAGTTTGTCAATAGCTCACACAATAGGACTTTAAAAAAAAAGAGATCAACAGTTAGTTTGTTATAAAAGTAATGTGTGTAGTTGTATTTACATGTAATAAAATATTTTTACAAAGTTATTTACCTTTGAATCATCCATGGTTTAGATTCTCTTTGCCTCCTCTCCCCTTTATAATGTCGTCTCACTGTGCTTTCACAAACAAAGATATCCATGGAAGCTGTACAATGAAATGCTGTACAATGTCTTGTGTTGACTTCCTTTTTCTTTTCATCTTCATTATTTGGTGTGAGAGAGTCTTCTTGATTTTGGCCATAGTCCGTCTCCTTACCAAAGCTATAGTGCAGTAAGTTGTCTATACCGATATACAGATAAACTTAAATAAAAAAAGTATATACTATACTGATGAGCTAATATCTTGGAAATGCCTCTTTAAAACACTGACAACACAATATGCCAGAAAATGTGTTAGCTGGATTAGCAAGTTAAAGCAATTCCATTGAAAAGCCGGGTGTGATTTTCTCTCCCTGCCTCAGCGGCAGATGGCAGATCATTGTTTTCTTCCTTGATTTGCTGATCTGTGAGGTTGTTGAGCGCAGTGAATGTGGGTTCTGTCTTGAATGGTCAGATTGTGAATAAATAAAAGTATTTTATGAAACACGCATCTGCGATTTTAATCAAGATGGGGGTAATGGGGACTCTCAATTATACAGATGCAGCCATTCAAAATGCGTGAGGTATTTCGCGGCATACCCCGGTGGGCGTGTCACAGTATCACGCGGTATGACGCAGTTAACGTGGTGTCACGTGGTTAACTATCCGGCGTCGCCTTGTAAAACCGCCAGGGGGAGCTTAACCTCTCATGTACAGCATTTGAGCCTTTAATTTTGAACTGTGTATTACAGCATGTTAATCATCAGTCATTAAAATGTTGGTATATTTTATGAAAGCAAGATTGCTCAGTTGGACAAAAGTACACAGCCTACCTTTATCATAAATATTTATGCATCAAAGCCTTTACTGAAGATATTACTAATAGTATTAATAATGGATGACTTTAGACAAGCTGTATACTCAAAGTATAATTTCTTTAGCACATTTGTACAAGCACTTGGAATCTGTCCAAGCCATACTTTGTCAGGCATTTTGTTTTACTTCAACGGGCATAAAAACTTCCTTGCTTTTAACAGGGCGTTTCATAATTTCTAACTACGAAAATGATTTAAAATGCGACACTTATCATTCAACTAGAGCTTAAAATATCACAAGGATCCTCAAGAGCACAGCAAAGAGTGTATTAAAAGACACTTGTATTTATCAACGCTTTCTTTTCCGTATACCAGATTTTATGGAACCACTTCAGAGGGGTGTCAGCCAGTCAGATTCCAGGATTCGGCACTTTAAAGGAAAAATACACACCGGTATTCCATTTCTCCCTAACGATTTTAAGCATCGAAGTATTTAACTAGCATGTGAAATAGCGTGTGAAAAAGTGGTAGTTTTAAGCTTTTCTGCTAATATAATATGGAATCGATATTGATTTAAATCGTGTTCTGATTTAAATCGCAAACGCGTGTTTAATTATATGTGTTTTTTAATCATAATCAGGCTAATGCAACATAAATTGATACAGTATCTTTGTCTTCTAAGCATCTTAATAAACTTTCAGCATAGCTTTCTACCCGTCAAGATTTATATTTCTTGGGATTTTGGGATCAAACGTGGAAGGATTAGATTATAATCGTTTTTATTTGTCAAATACGTGATTGTATTTCTGAATGTTATGTGACACCTACAGTAGTTCACTGCTTTAAATACATCGAATTAAGAAAGTTATGTGTAGCACTTTAGATCTTTTTTCTGAACCAGGGAAAATCTGATCATGTTTCTCTATAACAATAATAAAAAAAACTTTATTTTACATATCGCCTTTAAAAGTGGCATCTCAAAGCAATACAGTAGATCGAAAAACAGTTAAAAGGGACCAGATTAAATACCAGACAATCGCAAACGCATTTTCAATAAAATTATTTTATTCATTCAGCAGTTTGTGAGAGGAACATCCAGCAGGGAGAGACACACACACCGGTTTTCATTGACAAAATTGTTTTTTTTCAATTCCTTTTGTCTAACAGGAATGTTTTGTTTGTGGACAAACTGTTAGACAAGAGGAAAAGACCGCCTCCTCCTACGAAGCATTAATCGCGTATCTAAGGAAAATTGCAGTATACCTTTGTTCATGCACATCATTATACAGTACAGTATCTCAATTTGTATTTCGATAAAAAAAATCGTTTGCCCAGCCACTACTGTTGTTATTGTTTTTATCCTGTAAAGCGTTTTCTTTTTCTGCGTTTTCCATTTCCTTTTTCTGATCACTCGCTTTCTGGATACACATCTCACCTGTCCTGTTCTTTGTTTTCCTGGTTTGCTGATTATGCCTGCTGCGGTCCACTCCTACCCTCACACCTAAAGAATACTATTTTAAATTTCTTGGCGCAGTTCATTAACCCTTGTATGTGCTGTCCGCGCCCAAAATGCAATTAAAAAAAAGTAAAAAACCGCGCTCAAAATGCAATTTAGAGCTTAATAAGATACACTCCACAGGCAAAATTAAAGACAAAATTAAAGACGATTAAAATCTGTAATCTTTCCACTTGTACTGTGAGTCATCGGACAGTTTCTGCTTTGTGTAAGGATGGTGAGAAAGCTGTGTTCAATGTATTTAAGGGACTCAGAAGTAAAAGAAGATGCTTCATATTGCGTGACTAATTTTAAAAACCAAGTTATAAATGCAGACGCTCCCTCGGTGCCGCGCCGGGTGTAAATATCAAAGTATACATTCCCAACAAGAATTGTACCCATCTGTCAAACAAATAAAACACCTTGAATTGAATTGAGGGAGAGATGGGGGTAGTGGGACAGAGATACTGTAGACAGACTCAAGGCAAATAAGATACTTATGGGTACGCAGGCATTCACGACAGCAACATACGAAACGTTTGCACGTACTGTATAGTTAAGTTATTACTTGGTTTTCAAAGTGCAACGAAATACAATATTGTTGTTGCTGCTGTTCTGGTTGTTTTTATCCCGTAAAGCGTTTTGAGAAGCCACCTTTAAAGGCGATATATACTGTAAAACCACTGATTCTTATGGAATGTGCTCCGCAGGAGATTCAAATTTTTATTTATTTATTTTTTAATCGCGTATCTTAGGAAATCTCAGTATAACTTTGTTCATGAACAGTGGCATGTTACATTATCATTCGTTTTTTTAACAAGGCTCGCCAGCTAATGTGAATCGAAACCTGTCTTGCTAGCTTTTAAAGTCGTGCATGTGTAAACTGTACTAGAGGGCATGCAAGTTACTCTGCCCCTTTCAGCGGCAGGGAGTCCCTCTGCTGCAACACACAGCAGACAGAACGGGAGACTATTGCCTTTCATATCTGACACCAGTGAAGTAAAAGGGGTGTCTAAAGGGGTGATTTTAGACCACATTTTAGTTACTTTATTTTGTTTACTTTTAACATTTCTGTAATTTACAGTAGATGTCACAATAGAAGCCCGAAGCCTATTATACTCAGTCTAGCCTTGGATCCTCTGAGTCCCTTGACTCAGTTATTGCATATTAATTTCTTGAGATACGCGATTCCATATTATATTCCCTTTTAATCAAATTCTAAAAGTATGCTTGTTGACTCCGGTATCGCGTTACTTAAAGACTTCGATGCTTAAAATGTTTAGGGAGAAATGGAATACTGGTGTGTATGTTTTCTTTAAAGTACCGAGACCAGCCATATACTGAACGTTTAAGTTCCAAAATTAATATCGTTTATGGACTTCACACGCGTTGCAGTATGCTCCTATTCTTTTTATGCTCAGGCACTAAAATCTCCCTTCTGCTTTGTGTAAGGATGGTATCAAGAGCAATCTTAAGTGGTGAGAAAGCTGTGTTCAATGTATTTAAGGGACTCAAAAGTAAAAGAAGATGCTTCATATTGCTTGACTAATTTTAAAAACCAAGTTATAAATGCAGATGCTCCCTCGGTGCCGCGCCGGGTGTAAATATCAAAGTATACATTCCCAACAAGAATTGTACCCATCTGTCATGCAAATAAAACACCTTGAATTGAATTGAGGGAGAGATGGGGGTAGTGGGACAGAGATACTGTAGACAGACTCAAGGCAAATAAGATACTTATGGGTACGCAGACATTCACGACAGCAACATACGAAACGTTTGCACGTACTGTATAGTTAAGTTATTACTTGGTTTTCAAAGTGCAACGAAATACAATATTGTTGTTGCTGCTGTTCTGGTTGTTTTTATCCCGTAAAGCGTTTTGAGAAGCCACCTTTAAAGGCGATATATACTGTAAAACCACTGATTCTTATGGAATGTGTTCCGCGGGAGATTCAAATTTTTATTTATTTATTTTTTAATCGCGTATCTTAGGAAATCTCAGTATAACTTTGTTCATGAACAGTGGCATGTTACATTATCATTCGTTTTTTTAACAAGGCTCGCCAGCTAATGTGAATCGAAACCTGTCTTGCTAGCTTTTAAAGTCGTGCATGTGTAAACTGTACTAGAGGGCATGCAAGTTACTCTGCCCCTTTCAGCGGCAGGGAGTCCCTCTGCTGCAACACACAGCAGACAGAACGGGAGACTATTGCCTTTCATATCTGACACCAGTGAAGTAAAAGGGGTGTCTAAAGGGGTGATTTTAGACCACATTTTAGTTACTTTATTTTGTTTACTTTTAACATTTCTGTAATTTACAGTAGATGTCACAATAGAAGCCCGAAGCCTATTATACTCAGTCTAGCCTTGGATCCTCTGAGTCCCTTGACTCAGTTATTGCATATTAATTTCTTGAGATACGCGATTCCATATTATATTCCCTTTTAATCAAATTCTAAAAGTATGCTTGTTGACTCCGGTATCGCGTTACTTAAAGACTTCGATGCTTAAAATGTTTAGGGAGAAATGGAATACTGGTGTGTATGTTTTCTTTAAAGTACCGAGACCAGCCATATACTGAACGTTTAAGTTCCAAAATTAATATCGTTTATGGACTTCACACGCGTTGCAGTATGCTCCTATTCTTTTTATGCTCAGGCACTAAAATCTCCCTTCTGCTTTGTGTAAGGATGGTATCAAGAGCAATCTTAAGTGGTGAGAAAGCTGTGTTCAATGTATTTAAGGGACTCAAAAGTAAAAGAAGATGCTTCATATTGCTTGACTAATTTTAAAAACCAAGTTATAAATGCAGACGCTCCCTCGGTGCGCTGCTCTGGTGCGCCGGCTGTTACACAGTGCCTGTCTGCCGTAAGCGTTACAATATACATACCCAACACTGCTTGTACCCATCTGTCATGCAAATAAAACACCTTGAATTGAATTGAATTGAGGGGAGAGGGGGGGAATACTAAAGCCAATACTGGCTCAATACCCTCAATGGGCTTTGACGTGCTAATGCGTTGGTTTAACAGTCCGGGTGTGGCAGGCTTCCAATGTCAACTCGACTCGATTGGAAGACAATGAACGTATTTTAGCCCTAAATGAATTAATAGCAAACATGGTTTACATAAAATACATTTTTCCAAGAAAGTTTATAATAATACGATCTATAGTTGAAATCTGAGCCTACTTTAAAAATAAAGGAAAAGCATTTTCAGAGAGTAATCATGCTGTGTTTATGTAGAAAAAGCGATTAGGTTTACGAGCAATCTAATTACCTATTCGCTTAAAACGCTATTAAAAATTTACTCTGTTGCACACACACACACAATAGAAGCAGGCACCGCTGTCAGAAGGGAAGATATGTTCAAAATATCGCAAATATCGATCATGTTGCGATATTTTGAAATATAAAAGTCAATTGATTGTCCATAATATCGCTATTCTATTTTTTCGAAGAAATGTTTGTTAAAAGAAAAGACCAGCACCAGCTGGATTCGAAAACACAACCTGTCAGCTGGTAGTCACGTCTACAAGACAGCTCACATGAACAGGCAGGCGAAACAGCCCTACACAGCCCTGTCGCAGCACACGAATACCATTATTAAATTCTTTAGATACGCGATTCCATATTATATTCCCTTTTAATCAAATTCTAAAAGTATGCTTGTTGACTCCGGTATCGCGTTAGTTAAAGACTTCGAAGCTTAAAATGTTTAGGGAGAAATGGAATACTGGTGTGTATTTTTTTCTTTAAAGTACCAAGACCAGCTATACACTGTATGTTTATGTTCCAAAATTAATATCGTTTATGACCTTCACACGCGTTACAGTATGCTCCTATTCTTTTTATGCTCAGCTACTAAGATTTCCCTTCAGTGGTAAAATTCAATACCTACAACGGGCACAGCAAAGACGTTTACTGTCTTTCTACGACAGACCAACGGACCACGAGTGCCCCTGTCGGTCAACCAATCACGTACTGCGGTGCCCCGCGTCATCTTGCGTCATACTGAGCGACGTCACCTGCGGTACGTGTCTGTAACGCGCACTTTGAATGGCTGCATCTGTACTCTCTTTTATAAGATTAACATGAAACAAAACAAAATAAAAATAAGATACAATCTACAGACATATTACAGACATTTACAACAAAGATATAAAAACATTTACATATACTGTTAATTTATTACTTTAAATATATACTTTAAATTACTGTAAATATATTACTTTATTTTATATAGTATATATCAAGTACTATATAAAGTATTTTTATATATAAAGTAAAAAGTATATATTTTATGTTGAAGCTGTAAAAATTTTCACACGTAGAGGTCTTTAAAATGTGTTTGGTTTAAAGGCTTTCTGTGTTTCCCTTGCGAAGAAATGGACATAAATATTTGTGCGTGGTCAAAAAAAGGCGTAAAAACAATATAGAAAAGGCTGTGAAAACATTCACAATGTACTTACTACACACAGCAAGTGTTTTTGTAACTCTAGGAGGTTTCGTGAAAACGCTACAGGCATGCCAAAATCATTTCCGAACTTCAAGCTAACTTTACCCCGGTCTTCACAGACTTCCTTCTTTAAACTGAGCTGTGCTTCAGAAAATAACGTACAGTTTATCACCTTCTGCAATGCTTCCAATTTAGCAGGATTTGTGCAATAAGCACATTGATTAATGGGGATGACATTAACCACGTCTACATTACCTACATCTACAGTATATCACTGTACAACACAGGTTTGAGTCAGAGTATCTGTTAGTAAAACAGAGCGCCTTCCAATACAATAACTACAGCATGATTTCTTTATGTGTTTCAGCTAAATGAGGGAAATTAAATCAGTCAGAATCTCGGAGTGCCAACTGTAAAAAATAACCCTTCTTCCCTTCTTTGTTTAATTAAAGATTTTCATGAAGAAATCCTTAATCACAAAACCATCACTTAATTTATCAGGTACAAAAATTCACAGCAGAACCAACAACAAGTAATAATAGTGGACTATTTCTATGTATTCACTATATAAGAAACAAACTGAAACTAATACTCTGATCACGCTTTGAACCATTGGGTGCAGCACTTTGTCTATTACCACTGCAAGGACAATACATTAATAAAAAAAAAAACGGATGTCAAAATGTTTCCAAAATGTCCACCTGTGATATTTTAGCTGCTTAGTTACACAATTCCATATTCATATAACTAGCAAGTGATGTTAAATCACTACATTTATCTTTTTACAATAACAGCAAGTGGTGTTCTTATTATTTATTCTTAGAAAACGATAAAACGGTATAACTTTTTCTGAAGTACAGAATATAAGCTTAATAATGTTAGAACAACCACGTTATTGCCAGAACCCATGTAAATTACCAAGTTAAAGACTTTGATACATAAAATATTTATCATAATTAAAATATTTATGATGAAGGTGGAAGGTTGTGTACTTTTGTCCAACTGAGCAATCTTGCTTTTATAAAATATACCAACTGTTTAATGTTTAATGATTAACATGCTGTAGTACACAGTTTAACATTAAAAGTCTAAAGAGTAGACAACTTAAATTCTTAATTGGATAAAGATTGTCCCTCAGCAGTGATCGGGATTCAAAACCGGGTGTTTTCTGGCAACAGCTCAAATGCTGTACATGAGAGGTTAAGCTTTATTAGCTCCACCTGATGGTAATTCCAGATACTATTATCATAGCTGTGGTATTATGCGGTAGGACGCGATATGACGTTATGACGTGTTGTGATGTGATACGCCCACCGCGTTGTACCGCAGCGTACCTTGCTTGTTTTGAATGGCTGCATCTGTACTTTTTAGAATTTTATTAATAGGGAATATAATATGGAATCGCGTATCTAAAGAATTTAATAATGATATAATTATATTCATATACTGTAGCTCAAATTATCACAGTAGTACACTTTTTTTGGAAATGTCTGCATGAGGTTCATTTTTTCCCACATGATTATGTCTGTGGTGTAATGGGTTAGGCATGTGCTTTCTATGCTGGAAGTTGGTGGTTCAAACCCAGCTGTCACCATGAGTTTTCTTTTAACAAATATGTTTATGTTCCTAAATTAATATTGTTTATGACCTTCAGACGCATTATGCTCCTATTCTTTTTATGCTCAGCTACTAAAATTTCCCTTTAGTTGTAAAATTCCATACAAATATTCAATACTAAGCATACTAAAACATGCACAGAGATCAAATGATTAAATCTTTTCACTAACAACCAATGTACCACGAGTGCCCCTGTCGGTCATTTTGGCCAGCCAAATCACATACCGCAGTACAGCGCGGTGCACTGTGAATAATTGTGCGTGGTACGGGGTTGTACCATGCATTTTGAATAGCTGCATCTGTAACTGAACTTTTTTATTTTATGGGGGAGGTGCTTCTGGGTCAGTACTTTATCCATTTCACTTTTGTTTTACAGGTCCATATAAGCACAACAGGGTTGGTAGTGACTCCTCCTTCAAGCAGCCCTGTCACTACGGCAACAACATTCACATTTCCTTCAGAGACCAGCTATCGTACTGTCTCAGTGGTAAGATAAATATCCCTGTTTAATACAGTTTTAATACATAATGGCTAAGTCCCTCAACTCCAGTTTATCAAGGCTATAGAAACTTTTAGTTTTGAATTAAGTCTGAAAAGAGCTGTTCAACCAACATAAAACTTGAATTGCATTAACTGCTGTCAGCACCCCTGCAACCTTGAATTGGCAGGTTTATATATATATAGATTTACAGTATTTTTTCACTTAACAGAAAAAATGTTTTCGCAAACAGTATAGCAATTAAATAAGCAATATGTCAGTGGATCTTAGCCAGCTTTTTTTTAAAAAGGCCAGGATAGTATCATCAACACCATGGCTGAATAGCTTTTTCTATACATAATCATCTCTGTTGAAAGATAAAATATTTTTTATTTTTTAATAAAATAAATGTTTAATGGTAATTATCAATTAAATCGCAAAATGTATGTTTGCAACCAACAGACAGCAGTGCATATAATGCAATTGATACACACTCAGATTGCTAATGGTATAATCACAGAAAACATCCATATTTGCTTTCAATAAAACTAAACTTACATTTACTAATACACAGTATAATGAATGAAACTGTACTGTATAATTGCATGAACCTGTTTTGTGTAGAAAGAAAGCTTGTTTGCACTGATCATTAGAAGAAACTGAATAGGAGCTATTCAGAGTCTGATGACATATCAGAGTCTCCGTGCTACTACTGGGCTTTGGAGATTTCTTATATACTTTATTCCAGCTACAGTCCGCACTAGCCTCCTAGCTTCCCTAGGAACAGACCATAGATCAGGAAGAATGGACATCATGATCATCGTTCATTATCCTCAACTTCATCAGAAGCTTATGCCATGAAAGGGTGCCTCTGTCCAGTCAGACTTGAAGCTAAATTCTGTCACTGGAAATGCTGAAAGTGTACCAAAGTCTAAACTTTATTGTTAGCCATTCAAAACAAGCGGGGTATGCTGCGGTACAACACGGTGGACTTGTCGCAGTATAAGGCATTATACCGTATGCAAATTAGATTATGTTAATAGTATCCAGAATCACCTTGTAAAACCGGCAGGTTGAGCTAATAAAGCTTAACCTTTCCTATACAAAATTTGAGCTGTCACCAGAAAACATCTGGTTTTGAATCCGGATCACTGCTGAGGGACAATCATTATTCAAATAAGAATTGAAGTTGTATACTCTTTAGACTTTTAAATTTAAACTGTGTATTACAGCATGTTAATCATTATACATTAAAAAGTTGATATATTTTATGAAAGTAAGATTGCTCAGTTGGACAAAAGTACACAACCTGCCACCTTTATCATAAATATTTTAATTATGCAGAAATATTTTATGAATCAAAGTCTTTACCGAAGATATTACTAATAGTATTAATAATGAATGACCTTGGACAAGCTGTAAACTCAGAGTATTGCCCTGGTCCACATTCTTTGTAACCGTCTTTGTAAACTAAAAGACTTTATTTTTTAATTGACAAAAAGTAACACCACAGCATTTTGTTGATCCAATCACACATTTGTTTCCAATCATACAAAGTAAGTCTTGAGAATCTCCAATTCACCATGCCTTTCACATGCTCATAAAAGATATTAATTTAGGAACATAAACATATAACTGTATGTAAACTGTACTGTATATGTCTGGTCTTGGTATTTTAAAGAAAAAATACACACCAGTATTCAATTTTTCCCTAAACATTTTAAGCATCAAAGTCTTACATGTGGTTATTTCGAAACGTTTTTACATGCTCCTTCTGACTATATTACTGTACGTTTATATACTTTGTGATTAATTGATCATTTTAACCTTTTCTGCGAATACGCTCGTTATCGGATTAAACAAAAGCATACTTTTAGAATTGGATTAATAGGGAATATAATATGGATTTGCGTATCTAAATAAATTAATAACGGTATAACTATATTGCTATATTGATATGTGTATTGCTGTTTCAGTGCATGTTACATGATGTCTCTTGGTGGTCTGACGGCTTAAGTAATTAATTTGTAAGTGTGAGGTTGGGTGTTCAAATCCAGCAATCGCTATCAGTTTTCTTTTAACAAATACACATTTCTTTGAAAAACTAAAATAGCAAATATTATGGACACTACAGTATACACTATAGTATATTGACATCTTTATATTTCTAAATATCACAACATGTTCGTACTGTATGTACACAGCGGTACCGCAGGTTGTAGGGCACAAATCCACATGAGCCTGAAAGCCCTACATTAATGTTGTGCATTCGCCTGTTGCTGCACGGTTTTCATCTCTCTCTGCGGGAGTGCTGGCTGTGCTGAATTAAACCGGTTTAACAGGTATTTTCAAAGTAGAATAGGGCGAGTCTTCCAGTGAAAGACACTCCACCTTCCCTCACGGACACGTTTTCTTAGAACAACAGATTCACAGCACGAAGCTGTCAGTCTTCTGTGTAAAAAAAATTGGTTTGAACACCATGGGTGCTGTTTTAATAAGCTGCTGAGTAAAGAATAGGAATTTTCCTGCTGTCAGCAGTATTGTGTATATAGTTTTATGTACAGGCTGCGAAAAGTTTCACAAGTAGATGTCTTTAAAATTAGGCTGGGCAAACGATTATTCTTAAAAAATAAATAAAAAACGAGATATAATGATGTGTTCCTACATAGACATTGCACGACTTTAAAAGCTATAAAAACATGTTTCGATAGTAACCACTTTTTATGCGCGAAAAATGGGTGATCTTCCTCGTGATCAGCTTAGAATCTCTGTCTACGCTGTAAGGTTTTTACTTCTTAATTAAATGTTTAAAATACACAAATTTTATAAAAACAAAACACATTTCGAATATAAAAAATCATATTCTGTTGTCTTCCTGGTATGTAGAACAGATCATCAGGTCTTTTTTCCCCAGAGGCTCTGAAAACAGCATGCCACCCCCTGTGCTGTGTCAGAGGGGAAGGTAGCACCAGGAAGGAGGGAGCACGGAGCTCAGTATTGCACAATGGCTGTAAAGCACCAATTGCGTCTGCGTTCATAACTTAAAATTAAACGTAAATCATTTTCTTTGACTTCTAAGTCCCTTAATTATCATTAAGCACAGGTTTCTTTTTTGATACCATCGTTAGACAAAGCAGGAACTTATTGTACTTTCTAATGACATTACACGTGGAAAGATTACAGATTACAGATTTTAATCGTCATTAATTTTGTTATACATTTTAGAAAAGTTTCATCTGTGCATACACCACAAAACTATTCTCGATTGTATTTCTGAATGCTATGTATAAAAAACAACTTGCAGCTTACTCAGCGATTCTAAGATGATCATGAGGAAGTGTATTGCATGTCTAATGGTCTATCCCCATTTTCCCCATTTTGATTAAAATCGCAAATGCGTGTTGAATTTATTGATTCACAATCTGACATGCAATGTAAATCATTATCTTTGCATTCTAAGTCCCTTAATTCACTTTAAGCATAGCTTTTCACTATTTAGATTTATTTTTCATACCATCATTAAACAAAGCAGGGATGTATACTACTTCCTCATGGGATCAAACGTGGAAAGATTAGAGTAATCGTTTTTATTTTTTAAATAAATTTTAGAAAAGTGTCATTTATACAAAAAACTTGCATTTAATACCACTCTATAGTTATATTAATAGAGATAAGCTCTCTATTAAAGCTCAGATCAAGATCAACAGCAATATCTCATACACTGGGACTGATCTGTGATCTGTGATGTGGTTGAGTGTGAATTGTGGCGCTCTAGCAGGCTAGCTGGCTGTGCTGAAAAATAAAAACCAGTTTAACAACTCTTAAGCATACTGTAGTTTTTTTTAGACGATTAGAAATGCAATACACTTCCTCATGATCATCTTAGAATCTTTGAGTAAGCTGCATGTTTTTTTTAATTTTTAATTATACGTTTTAAACACTTTAATTTTGAAAACGCAACACACATTCCGTACAGATACAGTACAATCACAATTTACTGTCTTCCAGTGGTGTAAAATGAATTAGCAGGTGATTGAGATAATAATGTGGTGCCCACACTGGGGTAAAGTTAGCTTGAAGTTCGAAAATGATTTTGACACGCCTGTAGCTTTTTCATGAAACCTCCTAGAGTTACGAAAACACTTGCTGTGTGTACAAAGTACATTGTGACTGTTTTCACAGCCTTCACTATGTCATTTTTAAGCCATTTTTTGGACCACGCTCGAATATTCTTTTGTTCATATCTTCGCAAGGGAAACATAGAAAGCCTTCAAACCAAATGCATTTTAAAGTCCACAACTTGTGAAAATGTTCACAGCCTCCACATAAAACTATCAGTGAGCTAATTCTCTTGTTTTAAACCTCCGGTTTTTCATCGATGCATAATTACGCACTAACTGGAACCCGGGGGGACTGCTGTGTACACACGTTCACAATGCGAGAAATACTGCTCAATACGGCTTCGTGTGAAAAACTCGTATATCACCATAGGAAGCATAACAGCGTAGCCTCCAATTACCCAGAGCACAAAACAAAGTATTCCTTTGTTTTTTTTGTTTGATTTCTGAAACCCTTTCTTTATGTCCTGTTTTCATTCAGGTAAGTATCAACTATATACACAATACTGCAATACTGCTAACAGCAGGAAAATTCCTATTATTTACTCAGCAGCATCTTAAAAACAGCACCCATGGTGTTCAAACCAATTTTTTTACACAGAAGACTGACACAGCTTCGCATTGTGAATCTGTTTTTCTAAGAAAACATGTCCATGGGGGAAGGTGGAGTGTCTTTCACTGGAAGACACGCCCTATTCTACTTTGAAAATAGGGCTTTCAGGCTCACTTGGATTTGCGCCCTACAACCTGCGGTACTGCTGTGTACATACAGTACGAACATGTTGTGATATTTAGAAATATAAAAAATGTTAATATACTGTAGTGTCCATAATATTTGCTATTTTAGTTTTTCAAAGAAATGTTTGTTAAAAGAAAACTCATAGCAATTGCTGGATTTGAACACCTGACTTCACGTTTATAAATCAGTCACTTAAGCTGTCACGCCACCAAGACAAGTCATGTGACACAGACTGAAACAGCAATACATATATCAATATAGAAATATAGTTATACCGTTATTGATTTATTTAGATATGCGAATCCATATTATATTCCCTATTTATCCAATTCTAAAAGTATGCTTTTGTTTAATGAGATAACGAGCGTATTCGCAGAAAAGGTTAAAACGATCAATTTTCACAAAGTATATAAACGAACAGTAATATGGTCAGAAGGAGCACGTAAAAACGTTTCGAAATAACCACATATAAGACTTCAATGCTTAAAATGTTTAGGGAGAAATGGAATACTGGTGTGTATTTTTTCTTTAAAATACCAATACCAGCAATATACAGTTTCTATGCATCTGTAGGGCAAATGTTGTGTAACAATGTTTAAGCATTATATATGTTAATAAATAATTGTTCTGTCTATGTTTTGGCCTAAATAAAATTCTGTCAAGCTCCTGCAGCATGTGTACACTTGCCATGTAACTCCTGCAGTCCCAGCAATTATTCATCTTTATTTGCTTGTATAGCAGGTTGTTTTCAGGACCTGATTTTTTTATTGATTGAAGACTCCTTAATTTCTCATTTTAAATCCCCCTTCCTAACAAAATCTACTAGTAATGAACAAATAACTAAAAGACCATTAAACAGATTTGCTGCTCTTTTAAGGATCTATGAGATTAGACTTGTATTGGAAGGAAAGACAAGAACATACTGTAGGCGTGTTCACTACTGAGATTTGTATAAACGACCTATGTTATTTGATATACTTTAATTTGGTTGAAATGAAATTCGGGGGCACTACAGAAACCTTTGATTAGAATATGAATTGGTAATACATATGAACTAGTAGGGCAATTGAAATAAAAACAAAAATCACTTCAAATTTCAAAAGACAATAGTACTTTTTTGGGGTTCATTTACATGATTTTTTAAGTGTGTCGATTAAAACTTTGCTTCTGCATTAATTTAAATCTTACTTTTTTGGCATGTAAAAGTTTTTTCTAACCAATGTTCTCTCAATGTGTTTATCTAGGACAGCCTGCCTCCTCCTCCTCCTCCTCCACCCCAGGCCTCTGCTATTGGAGATTCCCCCTTGACAACTTTGGTGCTCTCAGCAGGACAGAAGGCCTCCCCCCTGCCAACTGACCAGAACACTAATGGTCGGTGGCAGCAGCAGCGGCCCACTGTGTAAGTGCTGAGCCCGTTACGTTAGAGCTAGCTATTACAATGATGTGAGAATCCAGAATGGGGTTTCTTTATAAAAAAACTTTCTGCTTGTTGGTGTTTAATAGTCAGCATAATATCCTTTTTTGTTGCAAATCTTCTATTGTGACAAGACTGATCAATTTATTAGCGATAAGATTAGTGTCTTCAGAATTTCATAGAAAGTTGTTCTTCATTTGAGAATATATTTTAAAAAATCATGGATTGAGACATGTTATGTCCTCCTCCTTACCTAGGTTTTTGTCTATTGACATTTGAGATGCTAGTTTATATTATTCAGTACTTCCTATTGCTGCTCCTGGATTTAATTGCCAGTTGGAAACAGATACAGATCCAGCCATTCAGAATGCACAGTGGATAATGCAGTACAAAAAATTGTACAAAAATATTGGCACCCTTGCACTTTTTGCAAATAACTCACAATTTTCTCAAAAAATTCTCAATATTTGGTAGCATAGCCTTTGGTCAAAATAACTGCAATCAAGCACTTCCTATAGCCATTGATGAGCTTCCTGCACTTCTGTACTGGCATTTTGGTCCACTCTTCTTGTGCAAACTGCTGCAGTTCTTCCAGATTTGAAGGGTGCCTTCTCCCAACTGCTGTTTTCAGATCTCTCACAGTTTTTCAAGGGGATTTAGATCTGGATTCATTGCTGGCCACTTCAGAACAGTCCAGCATTTTGTCTTGAACCATTCCTGGGTGTTTTTTGAAGTGTCCTTGGGGTCACTGTTGTGCTGGAAGACCCATGACTTTTGACGGAGACCCAGCTTTCCGACACTGGATATGACATTGCACCCTGATGTTGGTAAAAGAAGAGTCATTTATTACGCTTGCAAGTGGGAGTGTAGCTTCCCACAGCAAGTACCTTCGAACGGTTATAAAGTTAGTGGTTTTATACAGTGTAACAAACAAAGTATTAGCACATACATCATATGACTTGCTAACTGTCGATTCAATCCTTTCCATTCTTATGCTGGTCTAACAGAAAAACACCTCCTTATATGGCACTTTGCCAGAACTCAGCATTCACAAAACAGGATGCTACAAGTTCCGCATAGACGTTATGTGAAATCATGAACGGACAGCACTTGCTATGCGTTTCCTGCTGACAGGCAAAGAATATGCAGCTTGATCTTTAGGAGATAAATTGTTAAAAGCATTTATTCTGGATTCCTCACTCCCTCCTTTAGAACATATTGTGTCAACACCAATAATGTTCTACAAAATGAGGTTTTCATCCTCATGGTTGTATTGAAGTCCCATAACAGAATTAGTTATTTTACTATACACAGCTTTAAGGCATGTTATGCAAAGAATAAAAATAACCAGTAAAACTAAACTAAATGAATATATACTGCACAAGTGTACCACCCTTTGCTCTGAATACAGATTACAACCATTTTTCCTACCCCCCAATCGTTGGGATTGTAATTGTGGTATTTTTGTTCATCATCATAAATATGCTGTGCCAAATCGTCGATAGTCTGGAATATGAGTACTACATAGTACTACACTAGTCTTTCTCACCTTAACAGCTGCTTATCACCCTAATAGAGGATGGCCTAGAACTGTGATTATAGCAGGGAGCATACGGTTTGTTCCATTCTAATACACTCAGACTAAAAGCAGAACTATTTACCCATGCCAATAAACCTATATAAAAACCTCTATCAAAGGGGATTACTCCTATGAGCATCTTGTATAGCAATACAAACCCAACATGAGCTCTGATTATTATTTGCAGCAGATAGATATGACAACACCAAGAAGGTATTGATTCCATATTGCCCACTATGCCCCCGCATCGAGGGGTCCCGAATAATAACCCACCAGACGATACCTACCTCGAGGTCAAGGCAATTTTGTCTTCAGACTGCACTACCCCCCTTAAGCCAAGTCGTCAGCAGGCGAGCTCGTTCTGAGAAGGAATTCACCCTGGCTTTATTACGTAATTGGTTTTATACCTTCTTTTTGTCAGAAGATCTAATACTTGGAGTAGCCCAGCCTTATAGATTCCCTCATCAGGTAAAACAATCACAATAACTCAGAGCTCTATTGAGGTAGTTCACATAAATGCTATCTCATACAGTAATTCCTTATAAATGCTGCAGGGCATCCCAGCCCAATAGGTCTGGGGTGTCCCTCACCCACATCTGTATTTGACACTGTACATCTTTTCCCAAGCATATTGTGACAGCCTGTGACTCCTTTAAACACAACCCTTGCCCCCCTACTCCTGTAGCCTCCTGCCACCTGTTAGAAAACTTTATATCACATATTTTTGCTGTTTTAGTCAATAAACAGGACAACTGTGCTCCTGTGTCTCCCAATAGGGGAACCTGGACACCATTTACTGTACACTGTAAGATTATTTCTCTTTAATTTAAATCCTGAGATAAGGGAGGCTACAGCGGGGTTTCCTATTTTAAATCTATTATTTCACACAAGGCTCTCATTTCAGCTTCTGACATGTTCTTTAACTGTGAAATCAAGCCTCTTTCTTACAGTTTCTCAAAAAAACTGCACCCAGCTTATTAGTAGTTTTATCTTGTCCCCCTTTTCCCATAGGGCTAGTTAACCCACTCAATTAAATTTGTTTTATTACTATGGAAGTATCTTCATTCACTTCTTTTCATTGGCTAACCCCGAGTATACTATCCATAAAGTTATAAACCTCTCTGTTAAATCTAAAACATCCTCACTTTCCTTCTGCTGACATGCTGTCGCATTACTCCAATCTGTTTTCGCTGAGTAATGCTCTTTCAAAAATCTCCACACCTATTCCTGCCACTTCTCCCAGATTCTCTCTTAAGGTGTTCTATTTCTTCTTTTGCTTTTTGCTTTTTCTGCATATATTACTTTGTTTCATTTCAGTTAATTATTTGTTAAACTTCTGCTTTTGTGCCTGATTCTATTTGATTGTCTCATCCTGGTCCTGTCCATGTTCCATCAGACAGACCATATTTCATTTTCAGCATTTCTTCTACATTTTTTAATTTCTTTTTCTCCGATACCCAGTCAGAGACCTCCGTTAACTTGTCTCTACACCAACTCATCTTAGACCCTTATTAAGCTGACTATCGCATAACAGAGCAACTCTGGCTGTAGGTTTAACCCCCCGAAATGGGCAGAACACTATCCCAGACAATTCCTCAACCCCGAGTAGCAAACAAGTACGCAAACCACTGAAGTCCTGGCTTTACTGCGCAGCCCCACATCACACGGGCGGAACGCTATCCCAGCAATTCCTCTGTCTCAACCCAATAGGCAAAACTCACGCGAACCACTGAAGTCCTGGATTTACTGCGCAGCCCCACACTGAACGGGTGAAACACTATCCCAGCAGTTCCTCTATCTCAACCCGTTAGGCAATCAACACCCGAACCATTGAAGTCCTGGATTTACCCCGCATCCCTAGTGCACTCTACCAAATGACTCTCTTCTCACAACCCTAGACCTTCTGTTCTTTACCATACTCATGGCAGCATCGGAGAAATACCGTTCAGCATTGTGGAGAGGAGAAGGGACTTTTAATAACAGAGGAGTCCTTACCTCCTTCGGGAATGGCGCCTAACTTTTTCCTTCCACCGCCAGACGGAGTCCCCTCACCTGGGAGTACCCTGCTCGCAGTGCCAAATTGTAGTGTCCTGATGTTGATGAAAGAAGAGTCATTTATTACACTTGCAAGCAGGAGAGTAGCTTTCCACAGCCAGTCTCTCTGAACAGTTATAAAGTTAGTCTTTTTATACAGTGTAACAAACAACGTATTAGCACATACAGGTGCAGCCATTCAAAATGCGCGGGTGATACCGCATTATTTTGCGGTGCGCTTTACGCAGTCTACCGCGAGTTACCGGTAAATACCGCTAGTTACCGTAAATTCTCCTATAATACCGCAAGCAAAATAATAGTATCCGGAATTTCCGCAAGGTGGAGCTAATAAAGCTCAACCTCTCATGTTTGAGCTGTTGCCATCAAAGTCTTTAACGAAGATATTACTAATAGTATTAATAATGAATGACCTTGGACAAGCTGTAAACTCAAAGTATTGCCCTGGTCCACATTATTTTTTTCATTGACTGTCTTTGTAAAAGTAACACCACAGCACTTCGCAATCACGCATTTGTTTCCAATCATGCAAAGTACAGTAATTTTTGAGAATCGATTCACCATGCCTTTCACATGCTCATAAAAGAGATTGATTTAGGAACATAAACATATTACCGTATGCAAACTGTACTGTATACAGTATATATATGTATATTTATTGTCTTAACTGTGCCCGTTTAAGTATTGAATATTTATATGGAATTTTACCACTGAAGGGAAATCTTAGTACCTGAGCATAAAAAGAATAGGAGCATACTGTAACGCGTGTGAAGGCCATAAACGATATTAATTTTGGAACATAAACATACAGTATATGGCTGGTCTCGGTACTTTAAAGAAAACATACACACCAGTATTCCATTTCTCCCTAAACATTTTAAGCATCGAAGTCTTTAACTAACGTGATACCGGAGTCAACAAGCATACTTTTAGAATTTGATTAAAAGGGAATATAATATGTAATCGCGTATCTAAAGAAATTAATTAATTAATTAATAATTATATTCATGTTGCAAAAAAACTGCAACAGACATAAAAACTCCCTTGCTTTTAACAGAGCGTTCCATAATTTCTAACTACGAAAATTATTTAAACTGCGACACTTATCATTCAACCAGAGCTCGAAATATCACAAGGATCCCCAAGAGCACAGCAAAGACTGTATTAAAAGAATCGCGTGTCTAAAGAAATTAATAAGATATAATTATATTCATGTACTGCGACAGGGCTGTGTAGGGCTGTTTCGCCTCTCTCTTCATGCGACTTCCCTTGTAGCCCACTGGTCTACGTGCTTGATTACCACCTCACGGGTTGTGTGTTCAAATCCAGCTGGTGCTGGACTTTTCTTTTAACAAACATTTCTTCGAAAAAATAGAATAGCGATATTATGGACAATCAATTGACTTTTATATTTCAAAATATCACAACATGATCGATTCTAAGTCATTTTTGATAACAATGAATAGTCACCTTCTTCCCTTCTGACAACGGTCCCTGCTTCTGCTTCCTGCTTCTATTGTGTGTGTGTGTGTGTGTGTGTGTGTGTGTGTGTGTGTGTGTGTGTGTGTGGGGGGATCCCTTCAGATCTCCCTTCAGATTTAAAAGGTTATTAATCATATCTTCGGTGTCGCATCTTACCAGTGCAGCTGATCTTTTGCTGCCTGGGTGGGTCAACTATCACAAAGCTTTAGAGAACCTAACATTTCTATTATCAACAAATTGTAAATTTGTAATAGAGTACATTTTTATAGAGAAATGGAGGCTGGACAGTATGCGTTACAATATAAACATTTATATTGATTTAAATCGCGTTTTGATTTAAATCGCAAACGCGTGTTTAATTATATGTGTTTTTTTTAATCATAATCAGACAAATGCAACATAAATTGATACAGTATCTTTGTCTTCTAAGTATCTTAATATACTTTCAGCATAGCTTTCTCCCCGTTTAGATTTATTTTTCTTGGGATTTTGGGATCAAACGTGGAAGGATTAGATTGTAATCGTTTTTATTTTTCAAATACGTTTTAGAAAAGTGTTCTATACCTGCCCAGAATGTACGCCCGCTACACTGTGGGACAGCCGCACTGGTCGGCGGACTTCCTAAACACCGCCCTGACCACTTTCACTCCTGTCCTGCTCTTCCCCGCGCACCCCAGCCTGGTGCTCTTCGGGCTCTGCCAGGGAAGAATGTATATTTAGATATTTACACCCGGCGCGGCACCGAGGGAGCGTCTGCATTTATAACTTAGTTTTTAAAATTAGTCAAGCAATATGAAGCATCTCCTTTTACTTTTAAGTCCCTTAAATACATTGAGCACAGCTTTCTCACCACTTAGATTACTTTTTGATACCATCCTTCCACAAAGCAGAAACTATTTTCCGATGACATACAGTACAAGTGGAAAGATTACAGATTTTAATCGTCTTTAATTTTGTTACGTTATACGTTTTAGGAATGTTTCATCTATACAAACACCACAAAACTATTCTCGATTGTATTTCTGAATGTTATGTTACACCTACAGTAGTTCACTGCTTTAAATACATTGAATTAAGAAAGTTAGGTGTAGCACTTTAGATCTTTTTTTCTGAACCAGGGAAAATCTGATCATGTTTCTCTATAACAATAATAAAAAACTTTATTTTACATATCACCTTTAAAAGTGGTATCTCAAAGCAATACAGTAGATGTAAACCACAGATTACAAAGTAAATACCCAGACAAACACAAACGCGTTTTTAATAGAATGCTTTTATTCATTCAGCAGAGAGAGAGAGAGACATCCAGCAGAGAGAGACACACACACCGGTTTTCATTGACAAAAAGTAATTGTTTTTTTTACATTCCTCTTGTCTAACAGGAATGTTTTGTTTGTGGACAGACTGTCCACAAACGTGAGACTGTCTTTCTCAGACTCACAGTCCCGAATGTCCCCCGCCCCGGTCAACAATCCTAGGAAGAACACGAAACAGCCTGTTAATAAAATTGTTACAATTTTGTTCGGTCAGTTCTTCCTCCCAGAATTTATAGATCACATCGATCAGTTCCTGCTTTGTGACGGGCTTAGCAGTTTTCCGAACGTAGTCTTTCAGCGAATGCCAAACCATCTCTATCGGATTTAGATCTGGGGATTCGGCTGGAGTTTTCACCCAGTTCACTCCTTCTGCTACAAGCCTCGCCCTTGCTGCTGTGTGTTTCGGATTGTTGTCTTGAAAGAGACGGTGCCTTGATCCAAAGTGCTCCCTGATATATGGGGCGGCATGCTGTGTGACCACGACCTCCTCGAAGAATTCACGGTCCATAATTCCTTCGAAAATAAGAAGTGGTCCCGGGCCTCTTCTAGATATACCCCCCCAGACGTGAACCTTCAGTGGATGTTTGGGCTTTGGCTTGTCCACATATCTCCCCTTTTTGCAAAATGCCATTGTTGAAAACTGTTCCAGAGCCACTGTTGTTTCGTCGGTGAAAAGTACATCCTGAAATGCCTCCCCCTGTTCAATCCATTGGAACGCTTGCTTGAGTCTTTCCTCTTTGTTTTTTAGCCTTATCATGGGGCATGTGTTGGTTTTTCTGTATCTCCATCCAAGCCTCCTGCGCACTCTTCTTATCGATGTCGGACTAACGGTCGCACCGAGGTCAGCCCATAGCCGTCTTTGGACTTGCATCGCCGGTAGCTCATCATTTTCATCAGTCAGTTTGTCGATAGCTCGCACAATAGGACTTGAAAAAAAGAGATCAACAGTTAGTTTTAAAAATAATGTGCGTAGTTGTATTTACATGCAAGAAAAGTATTTTTAGAAAGTTATTTACCTTTGAATCGTCCTCGGTTTAGATTCTCTTTGCCTCCTCTCCCCTTTATAATGTCGTCTCACTGTGCTTTCAGAAACGAAGATGTCCATCGAAGCCAAATGCTGTACAATGTCCCGTGTTGACTTCCCGTTTCTTTTTATCTTCATTATTTGGTGTGAGAGAGTCTTCGTGATTTTGGCCATCGTCCGTCTCCTTACCAAAGCGATACAGTGGTGCAGCTTGAATTCTGTACCTATATACTGTATGGTATGATACAGATAAAACTTACACCATACCGATGAGCTAATACCAGGACACCAGGAAATGTGTCTGATGCATTAGCAATTTAAAACAATTGCGTCGAAAACCTGGGAGTAACAGCTGTCCCTTTTTCTGATCACTCGCTCTCTGGATACACGTCTCACCTGTCCTGTTCTTTGTTTTCCTAATTTGCTGATTATGCCTGCTGCGATCCACTCCTACCCTCACACCTAAAGAAGACTATTTTAAATTTCTTGGCGCGGTTCATTGTGCAATTAACCCTTGTATGTGCTGTCCTTAAGGTGATATCACATAAAGGTTATACTGCTATTTAATTGGATACGCGATTAAAAAAAAATAAAAAAAATTTTGAATCCCCGGCGGAACACATTCCATAAGAATCAGCGCTTTTATATATCGCCTTTAAAGGTGGCTTCTCAAAATGCTTTACAGGATAAAAACAACAATAACAACAACAACAACAATACTGTATTTCATTGCACTTTGACAGAGCATCCTTAAATCAGCTGTTGACTCTTCTCTCTTTACTACTTGTTTGGAGTGACTGAGCTCCGCTCTGTACAACACAATGATCATCCCAGAGTCTCTGCCCCGGATGATTTGGGGTTTTTTGACAGAGGGCAAAAAACTCTCTCTCGCTTGCCCTCCCCCCCTGTGTATTGTCTGTTTTTTTGTGCTGTCCTTTGACAAAACAAGGATCGCCAGATAATGTGAATCGAAACCTGTTTTTCTAGCTTTTAAAGTCGTGCGATGTGTAAGCGGGAACACATCATTATATCTTACATATGAAAAATACATAATATAGCTCCCAAACAAACGCAAACGTGTTTTTAATAAGATGCTTTTATTCACTCATAATCCGACAATATCAGTAAGACTAAGGAAGGACTAAGGGAATTGTCATCTGTTGTTGAAGCTCTGTGAGCTCGGTGACTTTGAGACCACTTGTTATCCCAGGTTGTTTGAATCGCCACAATTCAAATAGAGAAAAAAGAGCTGACTGACAAGATTTAAGATGTGGCTGTCAATGTTGGATTAAAAAAAAACACATTGCCCGACGTTTGTTGCATTGCTTGAAAAATAACTTTATTTCGAGAGACTGGATAAGTAATTCAAGTGTTTTTTTTAACTTCCTGAAAAACAACTAAGAATTTAACCATATGTGCAAACGTTTTATGATATGTTGCTGTTGTGAATGTCTGTGGACATGTGCTGGCTGGACAGGAGGCTCTACTGTACACAGAGAGGGGCGGGAGGGGGGGACAAGCCGATACATACTCTTAGAGTTTGATTAATAGGGAATATAATATAAAAATATAGTACTAAAAATAAGATACACTCTATAGACATTCACAACAGCGACTGTCAGAAGATAGGACACAGCGGCTCAGACACCCGCTGAATGGAAAGGGGCACTTTAATGTTCTGTATGGCTAATACTAAAGCCAATACTTTAATATTCTTTTCTGTATGTTTAACAATAGTGGTTACTGGCCTAATTCAGCCCTGCTCCTGTTTTTAGGTGTTAATGTGTTGTTGTTAAGTGTGAATTTGTACCCGTTTCCCTGAGGTCTGGCTTTTTTTCTGGAAAACCATAACTCTGGTCTTGTCCAGATTGACTCTCAGTGCCAAGGTCTGACAGTGCTGCTCCAGCAGTGACAGGTTCTGCCGCAGCCTCTGTTCTGTGGGCGACAGCAGGACCAGGTCGTCTGCAAAGAGCAGGAACTCGATTTCTGTAATTAATGCAGATCAGTAAATCAAGGGACAAAACAATTGTTGCGCCCGGCTCCTCAATGGGCTTTGACGTGCTAATGCGTTGGTTTAACAGTCCGGGTGTGGCAAGCCTCTGATGTCTCCCGACTTCGGCAAAAGGAACCTGCCTTTCATTGGACGGGAAAGCAAGAGCCGACCGCTACGCCGCCCTCGTGTTTCGAAATCTTGTGACTTTTGAAATTTACTGGGGGTGGACCACGTCTGTAAATTTAGATGGGTCCAGAGGCAAAAGTGCCTTGCCTTGCAATCTCCGGGAAACCATTAGTAGCATGGTGGAGCATCGGAGATTCTCAACCCTTACTTCATGCGACTGGAAAAGAATTCGTGATCGGATCAACGGAATGCTCCGTAGAAGGAGGCGCTCTTTTCCTCTAGTCTAACAGTCTGTCCACAAACAAAACATTCCTGTTAGACAGGAGGAATGTAAAAAAACAATTACTTTTTGTCAGTGAAAACTGGCGTGTGTGTCTCTCTCTGCTGGATGTCCCTCTCACTCTCTGCTGAATGAATAAAAGCATTTTATTAAAAACGCGTTTGTGTTTGTCTGGTATTTACTTTGGTCCTTTTAACTGTTTTTCCAACTACTGAATTTCTTTGAGATGCCACTTTTAAAGGTGATATGTAAAATAATGTTTTTTATTATTGTTATAGAGAAACATGATCAGATTTTCCCCGGTTCAGAAAAAAAGATCTAAAGTATACTAGTTTGTCACTCTTCTCATCCCCTCTCTGCTAAATGGCTTTTGAATAGAGTCACATGAAGAGAGAGGTGAAACAGCCCTACACAGCCCTGTCACAGTACACGAATATAATTATATCTTATTAATTTCTTTAGATACGCGATTCTTTTAATACAGTCTTTGCTGTGCTCTTGAGGGTCCTTGTGATATTTTGAGCTCTGGTTGAATGATAAGTGTCGCAGTTTAAATAATTTTCGTAGTTAGAAATTATGAAACGCTCTGTTAAAAGCAAGGGAGTTTTTATGTCCGTTGCAGTAAAAGAAAATGCCTGACAAAGTAGGGCTTGGACAGATTCCAAGTGCATTTTTGCAATTTACGTTGCATTGTCCCTTGTGCTGCTGTAATACAGTTTAAAATAATTCAAAGTCTAAACTGTATCAGCTTTATTTATGGGTTGCAATTTAGAAAAAGTCATTAACCGCACTCAAAATGCAATTTAGAGCTTTCTGGCAAGAGGAGACACCCAAATTAATAATGTAACATGCCACTGTTTGTGCATGAACAAAGTTATACTGCTATTTCCTTAGATACGCGATTAAAAAAAAATTTTAAAAAAATTTGAATCCCCGGCGGAACACATTCCATAAGAATCAGCGCTTTTATATATCGCCTTTAAAGGTGGCTTCTCAAAACGCTTTACAGGATAAAAACAACAATAACAACAACAACAACAATATTGTATTTCATTGCACTTTGAAAACCAAGTAATAACTTAACTGTATGTGCAAACGTTTTATGATATGTCGCTGTTGTGAATGTCTGTGGAGTGTATCTTATTTGCCTGTCTGTCCTGGCTCTCTCGCTCACCCTCTCTCCCTCAATTCAATTCAATTCAAGGTGCTTTATTAGCATGACAGATGGGTACAATCAGTGTTGGGTATTTACTTTGCTTTGAGATTCCACTTTTAAAGGTGATATATAAAATCAAGGCTTTAACTTGCTTTAACTCCGCAAGTCTGAGTTCTTGTGTCTGTCCTATCCGAACCCGAAAGTATTACAATATGTATCTTTATAGCAGGTGGTTTACAACTTTTTAGCATAGATTACACTTTTATAAAATGTATTTAAAAAATAAAAACGATTACAATCTAATCTTTCCACGTTTGATCCCAAGATCCCAAGAAAAATAAATCTAAACGGGAAGAAAGTTATGCTGAAAGTTTATTAAGATACTTAGAAGACAAAGATATCAATTTATGTTGCATTTGTCTGATTGTGAATTAAAAAAAACCCATATATTTAAACACGCGTTTACGATTTAAATCAAAACGCGATTTAAATCAATATAAATATTTATATTGTAACGCATAGGTGACTATTCATTGTTATTAAAATAACTTAAATTCGATCATGTTGTGATATTTAGAAATATAAATTTGTTTGGTGCGAGTGAGGTTTTATTTAATCTCTGACCAAGGGAAACGTTTCATTTTTTCAAAGAAATGTTTGTAAAAAAAAAGTCATGGTTCCAGTGGGATTTGATCACAGACCATGTGATGTGGGAGTCAGGAACCTAACCCACAGCACCACCGGCAGGGTCACATGCAGAGTGCTGAAAAAGCATTACAGAAATATTATCAACAGACAATGTACAGCGTGTACTATTCTTGTGTTGCGGTACATGAATATAATTATATCGTTATTAATTTCTTTAGATACGCGATTCCATATTATATTCCCTTTTAATCAAATTCTAAAAGTATGCTTGTTGACTCCGGTATCTCGTTAGTTAAAGACTTCGATGCTTAAAATGTTTAGGGAGAAATGGAATACTGGTGTGTATTTTTTCTTTAAAGTACCAAGACCAGCCATATACTGTATGTCTATGTTCCAAAATTAATATCGTTTATGGCCTTCACACGCGTATGCTCCTATTCTTTTTATGCTCAGCTACTAAGATTTCCCTTCAGTGGTAAAATTCCATATAAATATTCAATACTAAAACGGGCACAGTAAAGACGTTTACTGTAAATCTTTCTACGGCAGACCAACGGACCACGAGTGCCCCTGTCGGTCAACCAATCACGTACCGCGGTACCGCGCGTCATCGTGCGTCACAATGCGCGACGCCGTAGCCAATTACCTCCGGTACGTGTCTGTACCGCGCACTTTGAATGGCTGCATCTGTACATCATATGACTTTCTAACTGTTGACTCAGTCCTTTCTGTTCTTATGCTGGTCTAACAGAAAAACACCTCCTTATATGGCACTTTGCCAGAACTCAGCATTCACAAAACAGGATGTTACAAGTTCTGCATAGACGTTATGTGAAATCATGAATGGACAGCACTTGCTATGCGTTTCCTGCTGACAGGCAAAGAATATGCAGCTTGATCTTTAGGAAATAAATTGTTAAAAGCATTTATTCTGGATTCCTCAAAAGCAACCTAAAAACATCACTGAACCTCCTCCATGTTTCACTGTAGGGTTCTTTTCTTTGAAGGTTTCATTTTGTTTTCTGTAAATATAGAGATGGTGTGCTTTACCAAAAAGCCCAACTGCAATTTGCCAAAACACACTTGAACATGCCAAAATCCTTCTGGGAGAATGTCCTGTGGACAGATGAGACCAAATTAGAGCTTTTTTTTACCAAAGGCTGTTCTACCAAATATTGAGTCTGGGGTGTCAAGAATTTTGTCAATGCCATTTGTTTTTTATTTTCTGATTTAAAAGGATATATTAAGTTCTGAATCAAAACAAAGGTTCTGTAATATTACCAGTGAAATAAAAAAATATGGAGACCAAATACTTTGGCCAGTTTCAACTTATTTTTAGAGAAAATTGTGAGTTATTTGCAAAAGGTGCCATACTGTACATTGTGGTGGGGGCACTGCAGGTTAGAGCACATTTTTTAAAATATTCAGTTGTTAGACTGTCCTACTTTGTAAAACTGGTGCCAGGTGAAGCACTGAAATCTTAACGTGGCAGGTGAAGCATTTGGGCTGTTGCCAGAAAATGCTTGGTTTTGAATCCTGGTCATTGGCGAGGGACAATCTTTTTCCAGTTATAGAATTTAAATTGTTTAGACTTGTATTCATTTTAAACTGTATATTACAGTATATTACAGTTTTAAATATTAAATTAAAAAAAAACATCTGTACATGGTTATTCTAATTAGCTATAAGCTATAATAAGCTATAATTCTTGATGACTCTTTTAACTCTGTCTGGAGGAATTGATTAAAGAGAATGTTTTGGAAAAATAGGAAATCATAAATACTCTTGGCCCATGTGCACTGTTTTTTGTGTTGTTAGTATAAATGACTTGGGACCTACCATTTCACATTAATAGGGTTCTTAACCTGGAAGGGGAGAATATAGCTGTACAACTAGGCAGAAAACAAAATGTGTGAATAATGAATTGAATGTCAGGCTTTATATAGTTGATTTTCCCCATGCAGTCTAAACTTTTTTGTGTAGCCATTTTTAGGTGAATAGCTATATGTCCATTGACACACTTTAGTCCAGTAGATGTGTTTTTACAGGTTCACTATGCTTTTGCAGGTATGTTGCAATATTTCCATATAGCCCTCAAAAGGATGATGAACTGGAGCTGAGGAAAGGTGAAATGTTTCTAGTGCTGGCACTCTGCCAAGATGGCTGGTTTAAAGGAACTTCCATGCACACGGGCAAGACTGGCGTTTTCCCTGGAAACTATATGGCTCCAATAACAAGGTATGTTGCCTCACATAAAGCATATTTTAAATGATCAGAATCATTAACCTTGAGGAGTGCAGCATCACTTAGTAAGGTAGCAGCGAGCTTTTTACCCACAGCTGAGAAACAGGAATCTAGAAAACACAGGTTGAGTCCTGAGTAATCACTATACCTTATCCTCAGCAGATAGATGGGCAAGCTCAGGGTGATCTACTTTTATTCTTTAGGGAACAGAAATGTTGGTTACAGTGAGGCACCATTGGCCAAACAGGATCAGCCAGAATGTTAGCGATCAGAAGAGTTACTGAAAAAACTAAGGTGACACATTGGCTGTGTTGAGATTGTGGTGATATGTCTGTTGGCAGTTGTCACCTTAGTTTATTTAGTGGCCTTTCTTTCTCTTTTAGATCCCCTAGTTCTTTCACAGTTCCCCTCTTAGGAAAGACTGTGTGGTATGTCTTCCAGCTTGTTCTTCACTTGGCTTTACTTACAAAAGATCTTCTCACTAACCCTTCACATGTTTTGTTAGGATTTTCGTGCTGTAAAGATTTTTTCAGACCTTTGTTGCATTATGGCTTTAACTAGAGGTATTACATATGTATGTATATCTTTACTTTCTGTGCCTGTTTACTTTCTTTTCTGTCAGCCATAGTAAATACAGCGTAAAGTTCCCCAGTATAACCACTCCTCAGTTACGTAAGACTTTACTTAATTAAATTCAACTTCACATACAAACTCCCATCAGTCCCATAAGAATATTTACGGAAGTAAATAGTTACAGAAGTTTACATTAGATACTTAAAAAGCATTTAGAGTTACCATTTGCCAGTTCTGTTACTTGTGATTCAGTCTGGAAGAAGTGTAGAGAGCGATGAAACAGAGATGAAGATTGTTAGAACTAAGATTGCTGTATGAGAATTGAAACGCTGGAGATGAATTTACAGGCTCACTTTTATTCCTGTTTTCATTACATTGGAGTGTGCTAATCAGGGGAAGGCAAAGAGAGTAAGTGCAGGCTTACATAGAAGAGGGATGTTTATCTTAACTGATTACTATAAGGGTTTTATTACTGTTGCTTTATAATGCCTTGCAAAAGTTTTCAAACCCTTTAAATTTAAATTGTTGCTGAAAACAAATAATACTCAACATATCTTTCTTCAGTCAGTATTTCTATTGCAAACTCACATGCTCAAACAGAAAATATTGAAAGAAAAAAAATAGTCTTTTGTCAGCAGATATCATAAATTAAAAAAACTGAAATATGCTGCTTGTGTAAGTATACAACACCCCACATGTCAATAACAGCTTCAAGTCTTTTGGGGTAGGTGACTTCCAGCTTTGCACAGTGGTTAGGAGTGATGTACTGGGCAGATTTGCTCCAGCTCAGTTTTTTTCTGGGACAGCACTTGTGGACCACAGTTGTAAAATCATGCTACAGATTCTCGATGGGGTTGAGGTCTTGATTTTAAATTGGCCACTCAGGAACATTCAACTTTTTATTCTTGAGCCACTCTAGTGTTTCTTTGGCCCCTGTGCTTGGGATTATAGTCCTGCTGAAAGGTTAATATTCTCCCAAGGTTCAGTTTTTTGAGCATGTTGGAACAAGTTACATCTATTTTCCTTCAATTCTAAGATTCCCAGTCCTTGCTTATGAGAACATGATGCTGCCGACACCATACTTCCTTCTGGATAGTAATCCACATATCCACATATGGGTAGTGTTTCTTGGTACAAAACCAAGCCTTTCAAAATGAGTGAGGCATGGCGCAATATACTGCATCATACCACATGTTAATTGAAATTTGATAATAGTATCTGGAACCACCTTTTAAGACTGTCAGGTGGAGCTAATAAAGCTAAATGTCTCATGTACAGCATTTGAGCTGTTGCCAGAAAACGCCCGGTTTCGAATCCCGGTCACTGCAGAGGGACAATCTTTATTCAATTAAGAATTTAAGTTGTATACTCTTTAGTCTTTTAATAATTTTAAACTGTGTATTACAGCATGTTAATCATTAAACTGATTAAAAAGTCAATATATTTTATAAAAGCAAGATTGCTCAGTTGGACAAAAGTACACAACCTTCCACCTTCATCATAAATATTTTAATTATGCAGAAATATTTTATGCATCAAAGTCTTTAATTTGGTAACATTACATGCTTAACATGCTTGTTCTAAAATGATTAAGCTTATATTCTGTTCTTCATAAAAAGGTATAATGTTTTATCCTTTTCTAAGAATACGCAGTAAGAACACATGTAGTGATTTAACATCACTTGATAGCTATATGAATATGGAATCATGTAAGCAGCTAAAGTATCACAAGTGGATGTTTTGGAAACATTTTGACATTTGTTTATTTTTTTAAAAAATTTTATTGTCCATGTAGTGGTAATGAGCACTGTAATGTAGCAAGCTGCACCAAGGCGGTTCAAAGCGTGATCAGAGAATTACTTTGTTTCTTACATAGCCGAATATATAAAAATAGTCCACTATTATTGCTTGATGTTGGTGTGAGTGTGTGTATCTGGATGAATTATCATAAGTGATGGTTTCATGATTTAGGGTTTCTTCTGGCCATTCTTTAAGTTAAAGAAGGGGAAAGGGTTATATTTACACGTTGTGTATTCCCTCTTCTTATATTTGTAAAAACATTCCAATTCAAATGCAATACAGAATATATTATTAATAACATCGTAACAAATTCAGATTCTTGGGTGTATGCCATCACTGCTCCTGCCCCAGTTTGGCCTTCACCACATGGGCTTGAATGCAAGTCTCCTGTGTTGCCCAACAGGATTTTCCAGCTGAGCTACAGAAGACCTCCTTCAGCACCTGCGGCCAGCAGCCCTGTTATGTGCAGGGGAGCAGAGGGCTGTACTGTCACCGCGCTGCAACCGGCTTGTACCATCTATAAGACACATTGAATCTTGCCTTTTCAGCTTTGAATTTAACCTTTGCAGCAATTCTTTTGGCTTTATTTTTTACATAGCCGTATGAGTGAAAATAGATTGGATTAATAACTGGAGTAAGAAAAGATATTTAACACATACTTTGAACCCATATGGCTTTGGAACAGTGGGAGGTGAGACCCAGCTGGGAGGGGGGTGGTGTTGTGATTTTCCTGCACGAACCGTATTCGCTACAATACTATAACGAGTCCCTAGGGCATACCGTTTAAATTTTGGAAATATAATCAATAAACCTTTGTTGAGTTTGCATGAGAGACAAAAGGTACTTTTTGAGAAGTCGCGTACTGCTTGCAATGTAGCAGATTTTGACAAACAGCTAATGTTGCTTAAAAAATTTAAAATCTGTCTGTACTGTAGCTTTATTTAATTGAGCAGAAAGTCACCTTGCTCTTACAAGCGGCTCTGTTAAGCACAGTTAGTGTTAACACACCACACCCTTCTGAATGAGTTTTAATCAACTTTTTCTGTCAGTGAAAAAAATGAGCACGGGCACTTTTCCTTCCCCCCAGTGCGAGGCGATAATGCGGAAAAAGGGTTTTTTATTTTACTGGGATTATTAACATTGAGTGTTTACTGGGATGTACAGTGAGACTAACACAGTGAGATTACTTTAAATTAATCAAAGGAGGGAAGAAGGGTTATTTTTACAATTTACCCCTCATTTAGGTGAAATGGATAAAGAAATCATGCAGTAGTTATATGCATTGGAAGGCACTTTGACTCAAACCTGTGTCGTACAGTGATATAGACGTGGGTAATGTCATCCTCATTAAACAATGTTCTTATTGTTATTGCACAAATCCTGCTAAATTAGAAGCATTGCAGATGGTGATAAACTGTTCATTATTTACTGGAGAGAAGTTGAGTTCAAAGAAGGAAGGCTGGGAAGCCCCCTGTTTGGTACCAAACATTGATGAGACGTCACGGTCCTGTACAGATTAAAGAAAAGTGAACGCTGAAACTCCACCAGACATCGTATCGTAAACAAGCGGGGTACGCTGCGGTACAACGCGGTGGGTGTGTCGCATCAAAACGTGTAATTTCGCGTCATACCGCTTTGTCGTATGCAAATTAGATTATGTTAATAGCATCTGGAATCACCTTGAAAAAATGCCAGATAGAGCTAATAAAGCTTAACCTCTCATGTACAGCATTTGAGCTGTCACCACAAAACACCCGGTTTCGAATCCTGATCACTGCTGAGGGACAATCATTATTCAAATAAGAATTGAAGGTGTTTACTCTTTAGACTTTTAAATTTAATCTGTGTATTACAGCATGTTAATCATTATACATTAAAAAGTTAGTATATTTTATGAAAGCAAGATTGCTCAGTTGGACAAAAGTACACAACCTACCAACTTTATCATAAATATTTTAATAATGCAGAAATATTTTATGCATCAAAGTCTTTACCGAAGATATTGCTACTAGTATTAATAATGAATGACCTTGGACAAGCTGTAAACTCAAAGTATTGCCCTGGTTCACATTCTTTGTAATCGTCTTTGTAAACGAAAATACTTTATTTTTTCATTGACAAAAAGTAACACCACAGAATTTCATTGATCCGATTACGTATTCGTTTCCAATCATACAAAGTAAGTCTTGAGAATCTCCGATTCACCATGCCTTTCATAAGCTCATAAACGATATTAATTTAGGAACATAAACATATTATGTAAACTGTACTGTATATGGCTGGTCTTGGTAGTTTAAAGAACAAATACACACCAGTATTCCATTTCTCCCTAAACATGTTGAGCATCAAAGTCTTACATGTGGTTATTTCGGAAAAGTTTTTACGTGCTCCTTCTGACCATATTGTTTATATACTTTGTGAGAAAAGTGATATTATAACCTTTTCTGCGAATATGCTCGTTATCGGATTAAACAAAAGCATACTTTTAGAATTGGATTAATAGGGAATATAATATGGATTTGCGTATCTAAATAAATTAATAACGGTACACCTATATTCATGTACTGTTGCACTGTACACTGTATTGTGCTTGTCACATGACCTCACTGGTGGCGTGATGCCTTAAGTGACTGCTGTCGCCATGAGTTTTCTTGTAACAAATTTTTATATTTATAAATATCACAACAAATTCATACTGTATGTACACAGCGGTACCGCAGGGTGTAGGGCACAAACCCACGTGTGCTTAAAAGGTTTTTGCACCCCTGTGTCCTCTCTCTCTCTTCTCTCTCTCTCTCTCTCTCTCTCTCTCTCTCTCAGCTGGAGTGCTGGTTGTGCTGAATTTCACTACACAAAGTCTGAGTCTCTGTGTCTACATTGTTTGTAAACAAACCAGTTTCACAACTACTTTCTCAGCTTCTTCATTTTCAAAGTAGAATAGGGCAAGTCTTCCAATGAAAGACAGTCCACCATCCCCCCACGGACAGACTGACAAATGTTTTCTTAGAAAAACACATTCACAGCGTGAAGCTGTGTCAGTCTTCTGTGTAAAAAAAACATTTTGAACACCATGGGTTCTGTTTTTAATAAGCTGACAAAGAATAGGAATTTTCCTGCAGTCAGCAGTATTGTGTATATTGTTTTATGTACAGGCTGCGAAAAGTTTCACAAGTAGAGGTCTTTAAAATTAGGCTGGGCAAACAATTTTTTTAATTCTTAAAAAATAAATCAAAAACAAGATATAATGATGTGTTCTTGCTTAGACATTGCACGACTTTAAAAGCTATAAAAATAGGTTTTGATAGTTAATAACCACGTTTTATGCGCAAAACACGGGTGATTTTTCTTTCTCGTGATCATCTTAGAATCTCTGTGTACACTGTAAGGTTTTTACTTCTATATTAAACGTTTAAAATACACGAATTTAATAAAAACAACACATGTTTCAAATAGAAAAAATCATATTCTGTTGTCTTCCTGGTATGTAGAACAGATCAGCAGGTATTTTTTTCCCCAATCAGAGGCTCTGAAAACAGCGTGCCGCCCACTGCGTCCGAGGGGGAGGCAGCACGGAGAGAGGGAGGAAGCGCGGAGCTCAGTATTGCACAATGGCCGTAAAGCACCAATTGCATCTGCATTCATAACTTAGTGTTTAAAATTAAACAACGTAAATCATTTTCTTTGACTTCTAACTCTCTTGATTATCATTAAGCACAGGTTTCTCACCACTTAGACTACTTTTTGATACCATCGTTAGACAAAGCAGGAACTTATTGTACTTTCTAATGACATTACACATGGAAAGATTAAAGATTTTAATTGTCTTTAATTTTGTTATTCATTTTAGAAAAGTTTCATCTATACAAACACCACAAAACTATTCTCGATTGCATTTCTGAATGCTATGTTACACTTAGTTCATTGTTTAAATACATCTAATTAAGAAAGTTAGGTGTTAGCATAAACTATTAGTAATCAATAATATTGTAGCGTTACAGGTTCTTTTCAGAACAAAGGACCAGTGGAGACGCGATTAACAAACCAAGCGCTAGCTTTATTCATTAACAACCACACAAAACCAAACACAGGATATACACGCACATGAGGAGACTGACGGAACATGTACACATCTTTAGGGTGGTAATTAACAATACGCTATACTTTTATAAGACTACACAGGGCACTAGAACTACTAGGACATTATTTACACAGGTAGGGTCAGCCGCTGGTCATCGTGCTGACCCTCAGACTCTCCCCGGCTACCACTCCCAGCATGCCCAGTGGTACTACGAGCGCCTAGGGGCGCTTCCTCCTCACCACCAGGCGAGGGCGTTACACTGCCCCCCACCTGAAGCGTCTGGTGTCTCGCCGACGTCGAACACCCCCCTCAGGCTGTACTCGTACTCAGCTAACTGCTGTGGAACCCTGCGTGAGCGACCGCTGCGCCGCGGTGACGGCTGGTGACCCACGGACGCCCCACTATCAGCTGGCTCCAGCCCCGGCTGCTCCTCTAGAGCCTCCCCACATGGCTCCTCCTCCCGGGCCCGGTAGGGGGCCAGGCGGTCTTGGTGCAGGACCACCACTCTCCCCCGTGCTCGCAACCGGACACGGTAGCAGACCTCGCCCACCACCCCGAGTACCTCAGCGGGCCCCTCCCATGACGGCGCCAGCTTAGGGCTGAGGCCTTTGCGGCGGCAAGGGTTATACACCCAAACCGAGTCCCTGGGCTGGAAGCCCCCTGCAGCGCAGGTCGTAGTGCCGCTTCTGACGGACCCCCGCCTGAGTCAGGTGAGTCCGTGCAAAGCTGTGCACCCGCTGCATCCGCTGCCGCAGGTCCCACTCGTAGTCCGGTCCAGCCGGCGGTTCCGACCCTTCTCTGGGTGGCGGGCCGAAGACCAGGTCCACCGGGGTTCGCATTTCCCGGCCCAGCATGAGCGAGGCTGCGGTGCACCCGGTGGATTCCTGGACCGCAGTCCTATACGCCCAGAGCGCAAGGGGGAGGTGGCGGTCCCAGTCCCTTTGGTGCTGGGACACCAGGGTGGCCAGCTGGGTGGCGAGCGTCCGATTAAACCGCTCCACCGTCTCACAGCCCGAGTCCCAGTCGAAACGGCGGCCCTTGTCGGTGAGGCGGTGCAGCGGGGCAGCGATGCTGGCAAAGTCCCGGACGAACCTCCGGTAGTACGAGGCCAACCCCAGAAAGCTGCGCAGCTCCGCGACGGTGCGTGGAGTCGGCCAGCCCCTCACTGCGGCGACCTTACCTGGGTCCGTAGCAACCCCTCGCGGTCCAACAACATGTCCCAGGAAGGTCACCTCCCGCCGCAGGAGCTCGCCCTTGTAGGGGTTGAGCCTCAGCCCAGCACGGTGGATGCAGGCCAGCACCGCCTGGGGGTTCGTCAAGGCCTGGTCGAAACCCCGGGCATGAACCAGCAGATCGTCCAGATACAGCACACACTGGTTCCGCGGGACCGATGCCAGCACCCTCTCCATCAGCCTCTCGAACGTCGCCGGGGCATTGCACAGGCCAAAAGGCATGACAGTAAACTGCCAGAGGCCCTGGCCGATGAAAAAGGCCATCTTCGGGCGAGCATCGGGAGCAAGCGGTACCTGCCAGTAGCCGCAGCGGAGGTCCAGGGAGCTGAACCAGGTTGACCCGGTGATGTAGTCCAGGGCGTCATCTATCCTCAGCAGGGGGTAGGAATCTTTCCGGGTGACCTCGTTCAGCTTGCGGTAGTTGACGCAGAACCTCCACGAGCCGTCTTTTTTTTTTACCAGTACAGCTGGCGCCGACCACGGGCTCGCGGAGGGCTCAATCACCCCCGCTGCGGCCATCTCCCGGATGCTCAGTTACCGTTGAACTGGTGTCGAGTGGGGCCAGGCAGGGTTGGTCCTCGATTTGGCAGTGGAGGTACAGGCCCCGGCTACAGCCGACTTGCCCCACGGTGGCGTGAGGGGCGCCGGTCTTAACAGCACTCCCCGGAGCGGGGGTTGAGGTGTTCAAGGGACGGCCTTCCCCGTGCTGAGCTGCCCCGTTCCCGTTTCCCGACACCGATCGAGGAGTGCGAGGTTCGGGTGCCCGGCAGAACCGGGCTCGGTGTCCCCTCTTCCTGCAGCGGTTACAAATCAGCGTGCGGGGCTGTTCCGCGGGGGTCGCTGCACGGGCTGGCTCCTCTTCCCCCTCGCTGGATTCCTCCGTCGCCGCCTCGGTCAGCCGGCAGGGCGCACTGTGTCTGCTGGCGCTTCCAGCCACCCCGAACACAGCCTCAGCCCGTGTAGCAAGGGCCAAGGCCTGCTCCAGCGATGTTGGCGCGGCCAGCTGCACGTGGCGCCGCAGCTCCTCGGGTGAGAGGGCCTTGAGAAAGGCCTGGAGAGCCATCTCCCGCTGCGCCTCCCGAGGAAAAGTTGGGTATCCTCGGCGGGCGAGGAACGTGACATCAGCGGCAACCGGGCCCAGTCGCTTTCCTGGTCGGCGCCGCCGCAGGGCCAGCCTCTCCCGCATCAAGTCCGGCGCCTCCTCCACACCGAAGCGCAGCTGGAGAGCTGCTGCCAGCGCCGTGTATTCACCTCTGTCCTGCTCCGGGACGTCCAGGAGCACCTGGCAGGCCGCTCCTTTCAGCGCCGCCGCCAGGTGGCCGGCCATCTCCGCCCGGCTCCAGCCATTCGTCCGGGCCGCGAGCTGGAACTGTGCCTCGTAGGTTTCCCAAGGCGCTTCCCCATCGTAGCGACCTGGTTGCACCCCCACCGATGGGTGTGGGAATCGCTGATCGGCTCCTGCAGGGAGAGTATCCTCTCTCTGGGGCGCCCGCTGACCAGGAGTAGCGGCCAGTCGCCCCAATTCTACCGGCGGGACCACTACTGGGTAGCCCTGGTAAGGGCTGTTGCCACCTGTCACACCCAGGAGTTGCTCAGTCTCCCTATGTGCGCTGCCGATGGGTTCTGTTTTTTTCAGCGTCAGCCGGCGCTTAACAGAATCGGGTAGTGTCTGCCACGATTTGTCCATCCTGCCCGCTTCTGACACCAATGCAGCGTTACAGGTTCTTTTCAGAACAAAGGACCAGTGGAGACGCGATTAACAAACCAAGTGCTAGCTTTATTCATTAACAACCACACAAAACCAAACACAGGATATACACGCACATGAGGAGACTGACGGAACACGTACACATCTTTAGGGTGGTAATTACTTAACAATACGCTATACTTTTATAAGACTACACAGGGCACTTGAGCTACTAGGACATTATTTACACAGGTAGGGTCAGCCGCTGGTCATCATGCTGACCCTCAGACTCTCCCCGGCTACCACTCCCAGCATGCCCAGCGGTACTACAAGCGCCTAGGGGCGCTTCCTCCTCACCACCAGGCGAGGGCGTTACAATATTAAATTTAGCACTGTAATAAATTGTTGCACTTTTCCCCGCATCTTGTAAAAATTCATATTCATTGTTCAAATATACATTAAATCTGACTATCAGAAAATAAGTTAAATACACAACTAAAAAAATAGGGTAAAATATAATTCAAAATAGTTTGCTAACAATGTTAACTGTTTATAAAAATAAAATGTATTAACTAAGGAATAGGATGGCACAGTTGTTAGTATGCTTTTTGTATGTTTTTTTTTCATAAATTCAACAGTAGTACCAGATGTCTCAGTGGCTTTAAAAATTAAATTATGCACGCAAACCTCTGAACTAGAAAGATAAGATATCCATCAATTTCTAATGGTGGCGAAGTGGTTAGCATTGCTGTTGCAGCACTGGGGCCCTCGGTTCTATTCCTGCCATCCTGTGTGTGTGGAGTTTGCATGTTCTTTCTGGGTTCCGTAGTTTTTCTCCTTATGTGTGATATGATTCCCTCTCGCACTCCAAAACATACTGGTAGATTAATTGGCTTACGGGAAAACTGCCCCTGGTGTGTGTGTGTTTGTGTGCGGCACTCTGAACGAGTGCAACTTTGATGCAGGAAAAATGTATTTCCCAGACGCTATACTGATTCTCCCCGATGCAGTGCAGTTAAATAACTGTCTCTGATACATATAACTATTGCATGATTTCTTTATCTGTTTCTGCTAAATGAGGGTAATTAAATCAGTCAGAATCTGATTTGAGTGCCAATTGTAAAAATAACCCTTCTTCCCTCCCTTGTTTAACTTAAAGAATGTTGTGAACAAATCCTCAATCACAATACCATCACTTAATTTATCCAGATGCACAAATTCATGCCAGAGCCAAAAACAAGAAATAACCATTTCCCCCTCCCTTGTTTAACTGTTTAATTTCCATTAAGAAATGCCTAAACACAAAACCATTAGGTGTCGATTTAAGTATCCTTCTTTCAGTTGGGTATGCATATTAGCAACACGGGGTCATTATTATGATTTCTCTATTATTATAAAATCCCTCAACTCATTCACTTGTGGTTATTTTGGAAACATTTTGACATGTTCCTTTTCACTACATTGCCGTCAATATTGTAGCAATAGACAAAATGAAACGCTTGGAGTTTGTAATGTAGGGCGCTATGAACGAGTTAAACTTTATGCAGGACAAATAAATGTATTTCCCACAAGCTATACTGTAGTGACTTTAAAACTATGCAACATCATGCTGTAGGAATGTGGCACATCTTTGTTCAAGTTTTAAAGCTACAGTACGGAAAAAAGAGTGTTAAAAAACAGGACAGTTGAATGCTGGTTGTCTTATGTTAAAGAGCAACAATGACAACAGAGCATGCTACTGAAAATGTATCCCATCCCCAGAGCAGAACTGTTTATTTTACATAACAAACAGTGGGGTGTAACACTCTTCTATAAATTGAAGGTTGTGAAAACACTGAGTGACAAATCACCCTGAACAAAATATAATTTTCAAATAAAAGCAGTTTGAAATGATTCTTTGTTATCAATAAATTACTTAGCTTAGAACATATTGTGATATTTAGAAATATCAAAAATGTCAATATAGTGTCCATAATATTTGCTATTTTAGTTTTTTAAAGAAATGTTTATTTGTTAAAAGAAAACTCATGGTGAGAGCTGGGTTTGAACCCCCAACTTCGAGTATACAAGGTATTTGCCTAACCCATCACACCAACATGCTGCTTAACAGCTTAAGCTGTAGCTGAAAAGGGCAGGAAAAATGTTTTCACATAATCACAGGTGAATGAGTTAAACTGATGGAGACATTTACAAAGAAAGTAAACCACAGTAATACTTTGAACTTACAGCCTGTCCAAGGTAATTCATATTAATACTATTAATAATATCATCTGTATCACATCAAAATTGAACATTTTAACAAGTGTTTGAGGTGATACACAACGTGTCTGCTCTATAACTCTTCAGTGTACAGAATAAATTCCTGTCTTACTTGAAGGTGTAACATGTCTTTATTGTCATGGTATGTTTTTAACATACTGTACAGTATGTTCTCCATTACCACTATATGAACAATACAAGCTTTTAAAAAAAAAGAATGTCAAAATGTTTCCAATGTTTCCAAAATATTTTAGCTGCTGTACGTATTCTTAGAAAAGGATCAAACTTTATAACTTTTTATGAAGTACAGATTATAAGCTTAATAATGTTAGAACAAGCACATTAAAGCCAGAACCCATGTAAAAACCCATGATCAAGTTAAAGACTGATGCATAAAATATTTATGCAGAACTAAAATATTTATGATGAAGGTGAAAGGTTATGCACTTTTATCCAACCGAGCAATCTTGCTTTCATAAAATATGCCAACTTTTTAATGTTTATTGATTAACATGCTGTAATACACAGTTTAAAATTATTAAAAATCTAAAGAGTATACAACTTAAATTCTTAATTGGAAAAAGATTGTCTCACAGCAATGACCAGGATTCAAAACCGGGCATTTTCTGGCGACAGCTCAAATTCTGTACATGAGACGTTAAGCTTTATTAGCTCCACTTGGCGGTTTTACAAGGTGCTACTGGATACTATTATCATATTTCAATTAACATGCGGTATGATGCGCCACACCCACTGCTTTTTAAAGCAGAGTACCTTGCGCATTTTGAATGGCTGGATCTGTATCTTCCATATCATATTAAAATTGGAACGTTTTTTACAAGTGTAAACCCACCTATTTTCTAACCACTTTATTCAGGACAAGTAACAGTTTCATCCCTCCCCCTACCCTCTGCCTACCTGACCTGTTCCTTTTTTTAACCATTCTGTGTCTGTGTTGCAGCGGGTGAGAGAGAGTAGAGAGAGACAGAAAAAAAGTGAACCCTAGTTTTTTGATGCTCAGATTTAGCGTATGTTTGAACCCAGTCTTGCAAATTAATTTTTTTACAAGATGTGGAAGTGGAACAATTTATCACAGTGCATATTGTAACACTAATTATTGATTTAAATTAAAAATTAAACATAAAACATGTTTACAAAGAAAGTGGATAACAGTAATACTAACAGCCATGTAAATGTATATTTAGATTCTTAAATTAATATTAGTATTAATTAGTATTAATATTAGTAAAATTGGTATTTTTGATAAGTGATTCCATATTATATTCCCTAGTTAGTGGATTTTAAAAAGTATGAGGTTTTTTTTACTGCGATAACGAGCACAAGTATTCAAAGAAAAGGTTAAAATATGAAATACAGAGTGAGTTTCCGAAATTAAACAGGTCTGGAACACCCTGTCTCAAAAATAGAGGTTTAATAAATTGAAGATTGTGACAAATCACCCCGAACAAAAAACAATTTTAAAATACAAGCAGTTTGAAATTATTAGTTGTTATTAATAAATCACTTAACTTTGAACATGTTGTGATATTTAGAAATACCAACAAATTCAACATAGTGTCGATAATATTTACTATTTTAGTTTTTCAAAGAAATGTTTATTTGTTAAAAGAAAACTTATGGTGAGAGCTGGGTTCTAACCCCTGACCTGCAGCATGCAAGGAACACGCCATACCAATGCGCCACTTAACTACTTAAGCTGTAGCTGAAAAGGGAAGGCAAAAAGTTTCCAAGTAATCGTAGGTGAATGAAGCATTGATACAGATGTTTACAAAGAAAATGTACTACTGTAATAATTTGAGCTATATGAATATAATTATATCATTATTCATTTCTTTAGATATGTGATTCCATATTATATTCCTTATTAATCAAATTCTAAAAAGTATGCATTTCTTTTACTGCGATAACGATCGTATTCATAGAAAAGGTTAAAACATTATAACTTTTTATGAAGTATATAAACTTAATATAGTCAGAAGGAGCATGTAAAAACTTTTCCAAAATAACCACAGTATGCAACCGAATGAAATACTTTGATGCTTAAAATGTAGAAAGTGGAATACTGGTGTGTATTTTTTTATTTAAACTACCAATACCAGCCATATACAGTTTACATAATATGTTTATATTCCTAAATTAATATTGTTTATGACTTTAAGAAACGTTATGCTCCTCTACTCTTTTTATGCTCATGTACTAAATTTCCCTTTAGTTGTAAATATCCAATATTCAATATTAAGCGGATTAAAACATGCACAGTAAAGAGGTTAAATGAAGCAATTGTTTCACTAACAACCAATGCACCACAAATGCCACCTGTTGGTCATTTTGGCCAGCCAATCACATATTCTGGAAAAACGTGCTAAACTGTAGATCCATTCCTCTTCACCCTCTATACTTCGGACATTAAATACAACTCAAAGTCGTGCCACCTGCAGAAGTTCTCAGACGACTCTGCAATTGTGGGATGTATCAAGGGTGGGCAGGAGAAAGAGTGCAGAGGACTGGTCAGCAGCTTTGTGGAGTGGTGTGGGGAGAACCACCTGCAATTGAATATAACAAAGACGAAGGAGCTGGTGATAGATTTCAGGAGGAAAAGGGTCCAACCTACTCCTGACTACATCCATGGGAGTGGCGTTGAGATAGTGGACTGTAGCGGCAAGGCTTATTAAAAATACAGGAATTAAGTTTGCTGCTCCCCTGCCAGTCCCTCTGTCCTTCATCTCAGTGGTGCTGGATACAGAGAGGCCATTCCATTTGGTTCACATTTAAGGTGTTTTTCTAGTTGATAGAGTCTCCTGATAAGGAACAACTCCCAAAGCTGAGATTCTCCAGCAACCCTAATAAATGCTCATCTCTGGCGCCTTACTGTCTGGGAGATTCCAAGGGAGAGTCTCATCCAAAGTTGTTTACAACCCTAAGGTCAGAGTGCATTGTTACTCATCCTCAGCCAATCAGGAACCGGTAGGGCAGGGTAACCCCACGTGGGTCTTGGATGCCCACGGAACTTTCAACCAATGAACGACCGTAGTTCTTCCAGGTAAAACAGGCAGCACAGGGCTCCTCCGGGGCTCCTCCTGGACATTCTTAGACTCAGCTCGGACAACCACGTAACGGCCAGTGTGTCCGAGTGTCAGGACTTTACTTTGTTCTAAGAGTCGAGAATGGAGGTCGCCAGCGCGTAACCAAAGGATCCACCCGAGGTTAGCCCAGCAGCAAGCCTCGTGAACCCACCGCGAATGCTCACCTGATCAACAAGTGAACTACGGTCGGAACTGTGGACAGCTGAATATCAGTATTCAGAACTAGCACTACATCAGAAACGAACCGGTCTTCTTCCTGTCTAAGGAGTGTGACCTGCTTGGACCCGCAGTCACTTTTCTCATGTGCACAAACTCTGCTAGTTTCAGCCAACACTAACTAGCCGGTCTTCAGAGAGCATCAGCAGCGGCGCAGCAGAAATCTCTCCCTCCTTCTCTCCTTCTCTCTCGTCGAACCAGCACTGCTTGGCACCGGGCCAGAGAATGCCGATTGGACACAGCAACAGCCTGCCACTTTTCCTTTGTGTCCGCAGGAGATCTGAATCCACACAGATTGGATGAGTATTCAACATTCTGCATTACAGCTCGAGAATTCAATTGTTATCTCAAACCTAGTTTATATCAATTTAATTCCTATGAGTGATGTACTTGATTTTGAATATCTAGTGTAGAAGTCGTAATCCAAGTTCATTTCGGTTCATTCGGTCTAAATGAATGATATACTGAATGTATGTCCGTCTTGGTTTGTAACTCTTCGTGATTGAATATATACCTTTTGTATTCTGCTAACCCTCACGATAAGATCTGTTATGTTTATATGCACATTTTATGTATTAATAAATGTATTTCGTGTATTAGTATCCGTGTGTGTGCTTTGCTGGGTATCCCGCTGGGTCGGTCTTCTAATAGAGATCAAAGAATCATTTTGTGACTTACTGCTACACCTAATAATTGTCCCAGTAAATGCACAAAACCCCTACATTTATTGGTGCCTCGTGAGAGGATGCCTACAGGACCCATACAAGTACCTGGGAGTGCACATCGATGATAGACTGGAATGGTCTAAGAATACCGAGTCCATCTACAAGAAGGGTCAGAGCCGACTTTTACTTCTATATGTAGTAAGATGCTACATATGTTCTATCTGTCGGTTGTGGCTAAATCCATTTTCTATGCGATGGTATGCTGGGGCTCTGGGATTAGAGCAGGGGATTCTAACAGGCTGAACAAGCTCATCAGAAGAGTAAGCTCAGTCATTGGGTCTGGCCTGGACCCCCTGGACGTAGTGGCTGAGAGGAGAATGGTGTCCAAACCAGAGGCCATCATGGACAACGTCTCCTATCCCCTCTATGACATGCTTGTGGAAATGAAGAGCACGTTCAGCAATAGGCTAATCTATTCACGGTGCAACGGGGAGCATTACAGGAGGTCATTCTTGCCTTCTGCCGTAAGACTGTACAATGCATCCACTTTGCATCTGGGCAAGGGCAACATTGACATTGACCTGTTTTTGGACTGGACAATAAACTCTCTGCTATATCTGGCTTTCCCGTTTACAACCGTTTTTGTGTAATATATGTCAGGGACTTGTGCAATACATTTATATTTATAGTGTGCAATACAGCTTTTTGTGTATTGGTTTGTTCTTTGTATCTTCTGGACTGTGAGTAACTCTTCTTAGTGCACTTCTCACTGACTGTACTGATTGTATTGTATGTATTGTATTATTATTGTATCATTCGTTACACTGTGCTGTGTTGACTGTGTTAAGCTGCTGTTGCACTGCAATTTCCCTCACGGGATCAATAAAGTATCTATAATTTCACACGGTATGGGGTTTTACCGTGCATTTTGAATGGCTGCTTCTGTACATGGGTAGTATTAGGTTCACGCAACACAGCACAGCACAAAAGTTCTACCTTGGTCTCATTTCATGATAAAACCTTTTCCCAAATCTTAGCTGGACCACTCTTAAGCAGTCTGGCAAACTCTAGTTTGACTTTGAGATTTTTTTTGAGGAATGGCTTATTTCTTGCCTCTCTTCCATATAGGCCAGTATTATGCAGAGCAGTGATATAAATGATGCACCTTTATTCCACTCTCAGCCACTGAACTCTGTAGGTCTTTCAAAATGTGTATTGGCTATCAGTGGTTTTCCTCACAGGTGTCCTTTTTCGGAAGCTGAGTTTGAGGAACAGCATTTTCTAGGCAGTGGCTAGTTGGTATGATGTAGCTTCCACTTTTTATTGAGCCAACACTGCTCACTGGGATATCCAAACACTTGATATTTTTTAACCCTTTTCCTAATCTATGTATTTTTATCCTTTTAACTTAACTTCTTTAAATGCACTTTAGTCTTCATTTTTGTACCTTCCCTTCTATTTGACAGCCTGACCAATGATCCTTAAACAGACTAGGGTATTTACCAGTCATTCATGCACAGGTAAGACACTTTAGTGCAGTTCCTTGCACCTGTGTAAATCTAGAGCTACCAGAGGGTCTGAATACTTAAGCAAGCAACATATTTCAGTTTTTGGACTTTGAGATCTGCTGACAAATAATTTTTTTTGTCTTAAAACATTTGCTGTTTGAGCATGTGAGTTTGCAAATATACTGCTTGGAAAAAGATGTGTGTCATTTGTAATCCAACATCATTTGAAAACTTTTAAAAGGTCTGAATACGTTTGCAAGGCACTGTACTTGTTCAATGTTATTGTAATTAACCTAAAAGCCAATGCCAATGTATAATGCATTAGTAATTTAATTATCATATAAGGGAGGGTTACTTATGTCTTTTAACCATAATATACTATATACTGTTATACCTGGTGACTGTATAGGGAAGGGATTTGGTTATGTGTGAATTTGGCTATTTGCAACTGTTCTCTGCATTGAACCCTTCCAAATGTCAATATCCTACTATAGTAAGGTAAGTTCCTTCTGCAGATAAACAGCTAGGAGTAATATTGTGTGGTCACCACTAGCATCCACCGAGGATCTGTTTTACATTTCATAGTTGTTTCTTCAAGCAGGTGTGGCAACACTGCATGCTATCTTTTGATTTTTTGTAGAGAATTGTGAGTAGTCTGTTATTGTAGTATTTTTTTATTATTTACTGGGTATTTTATTTTGTTCAATTACTTTCCAGTAAAGTTGGAAGTATTTCTGTCATATTTAGCGTGAATAGTGTGCAGTATTTCTTCAGTGTATGCTGTTTGGTGCTTAATTATTATAATTTTAAAATGCTTTCCATTAAACCTTATTTAATTTGTCTCCCAAGTTATAAAGGCATTAAGTTTCCTACCTCATGGACTGCTAGCTGCTTCTCTCTTGTTCTTTACCCCCCTTTGTGATTAGTACACACACCTGTTAAAAATTAAAGGACAATAAACCCTGGTGAGCCTGCAGTTCTGCTCTCCTATCCCTTTTTCCAGGAAGGATCACCGCAGCATCATGAATGGTAATTCTCTGTATGTGTTCAAACAGCGGCTAAGAAAGGATTTCTTCTAACTTGAATACAATTTAAGTTACATAAAGATTTGCGGAACTATTCCTTTGAGTAAAATGGGGATTAGGTGTACATGAATTAATTGCATTTGATATGTATTTAGAATACTTTATACATTGTTAATTTCTTGTTTGGGTGTTGCTATTCATTAGAATATTGGTTGTTCCTTTCTTCAGGGTGGGTTCAGGCAGCACACAGCTAAAGATGCCTATAGCTGTGGCCAGTCAGGCTGGCTGGGGAGTAACCACTGTGAGTCCCTCCCCCATCACCACTGCCTCCCAGGAGAAGCCCCCAGGAACTCCTCCAGTGCTTAACTTTGGAAAGCCATTGACACCCAAACCTGTGTCTACTGCAATGGTTTCAGTTGCACACATCCAGCCCAGTAACCAACCGGCCAAGGTGCTCATGCATATGACGGACCAAATGACTGTTAACCAGGCCCACAACATAGTAAGGACAGGTAACGGAATCTTTTATTTTCTGCTTCTGCACTTAAAAACCATTGACCCATATAATCTGAATTGTGTCCATTGCTGACCGTGTCCTTAAGATGTAAATAATTAAGATTAAGGCAAACCTACCTAAATGTTCCCCATGGTAGAAGGTAGGTTGATTAATCTGCAAGACAAATCTAAGGGTTTACCTTGTAGGTTTAGGAGCAGAATCCCTTTTTGTTAATTACCATGTACAGATGCAGCCATTCAAAGTGCGCGTTACAGACACGTACCGCAGGTGGCGTCGCGCATTGTGACGCAAGATGACGCTCGGTACCGCGGTACGTGATTGGTTGACCGACAGGGGCACTCGTGGTCCATTGGTCTGTCGTAGAAAGACTTACAGTAAACGTCTTTGCTGTGCCCATTGTAGATATTGAATTTTACCACTGAAGGGAAATCTTAGTAGCTGAGCATAAAAAGAATAGGAGCATACTGTAACGCGTGTGAAGGCCATAAACGATATTAATTTTGGAACATAAACATACAGTATATGGCTGGTCTTGGTACTTTAAAGAAAAAATACACACCAGTATTCCATTTCTCCCTAAACATTTTAAGCATCGAAGTCTTTAACTAAAGAGATACCGGAGTCAACAAGCATACTTTTAGAATTTGATTAAAAGGGAATATAATATGGAATCGCGTATCTAACGAAATTAATAACGATATAATTATATTCATGTACCGCAACACAAGAATAGTACACGCTGTACATTGTCTGTCGATAATGTTTCTGTAGTGCTTTTTCAGCACTCTGCATGTGACTGCACCGGTGGCGTTGTGGGTTAGGTTCCTGACTCCCATATCACACGATCTGTGATCAAATCCCATTAGAACTATGAGTTTTTTTTTAACAAACATTTCTTTGAAAAAATGAAACGTTTCCCTTGGTCAGAGATTAAATAAAACCTCACTCGCACCAAACAAATTTATATTTCTAAATATCACAACACGATCGGATTTAAGTCTTTTTAATAACAATGAATAGTCACCTATGCGTTACAAAATAAACATTTATATTGATTTGAATCGCGTTTTGATTTAAATCGTAAACGCGTGTTTAAATATATGTGTTTAAAGGCGATATACTGTATAAAAGCGCTGATTCTTATGGAATGTGTTCCGCCGGGGTTTCAAAAAATTTATTTTTTTTAATCGCGTATCTAAGGAAAATAGCAGTATAACTTTCTTCATGCACATCATTATACAGTATCTCATTTTGTATTTCTATAAAAAAAATCGTTTGCCCAGCCACTATTGTTGTTATTGTTTTTATCCTGTAAAGCGCTTTGAGGAGCACAGCTTTTTCACCACTTAGATTACTTTTTGACACCATCCTTACACAAAGCAGAAACTGATTGTATTTTCCGATGACATACTGTACAAGTGCAAAGATTACAGATTTTAATCGTCTTTTTTCTGAACCAGGGAAAATCTGATCATGTTTCTCTATAACAATAATAAAAAACTTTATTTTACATATCACCTTTAAAAGTGGCATCTCAAAACAATACAGTAGATGTAAACCACAGATTACAAGGTAAATACCCAGACAAACGCAAATGCGTTTTTAATAAAATGCTTTCATTCATTCAACAGAGAGAGAGCGTAAAACCTGGGTGTAACAGCTGTTCCTTTTTCTGATCACTTGCTCTCTGAGATACATGAGAATCCAGGCTTTTTTATCAACACTTTCTTTTCCGTATACCAGATATTATGGAACCACTTCAGAAAGGTGTCAGCCAGTCAGATTCCAGGAATCGGTACTTTAAAGGAAAAATACACACCGGTATTCCATTTCTCCCTAAACATTTTAAGCATTGAAGTATTTAACTGACATGTGAAATAGCGTGTGAAAAAGTGGTAGTTTTAAGCTTTTCTGCTAATATAATATGGAATCGCGTATCTAAAGAATTTAATAACTATATGATTATATTCGTGTATATTTTGATATTTACACCCGGCGCGGCACCGAGGGAGCGTCTGCATTTATAACTTAGTTTTTAAAATTAGTCAAGCAATATGAAGCATCTCCTTTTACTTTTAAGTCCCTTAAATACATTGAGCACAGCTTTCTCACCACTTAAGATTACTTTTTAATACCATCCTTACACAAAGCAGAAACTTTCCGATGACATACAGTACAAGTGGAAAGATTACAGATTTTAATCGTCTTTAATTTTGTTATGTTATACGTTTTAGGAACGTTTCATCTAAACAAACACCACAAAACTATTCTCGATTGTATTTCTGAATGTTATGTTACACCTACAGTAGTTCACTGCTTTAAATACATCGAATTAGGAAAGTAAGGTGTAGCACTTTAGATCTTTTTTTCTGAACCAGGGAAAATCTGATCATGTTTCTCTATAACAATAATAAAAAACTTTATTTTACATATCACCTTTAAAAGTGGCATCTCAAAGCAATACAGTAGATCGAAAAACAGTTAAAAGGGACCAAAGTAAATACCAGACAAATGCAAACGCGTTTTAAATAAAATGCTTTTATTCATTCAGCATTCAGATTTTCCCTGGTTCAGAAAAAAGACGATTAAAATCTGTAATCTTTACTTGTATGTCATTGGACATTAACGAGTACAACCCCCCTCTCTGCGGGAGTGCTGGCTGTGACGAATTAAACCAGTTTCACAGGTATTTTCAAAGTAGGAAGTACAGTACTTACTAGTTAAAAATCTAGGCTCCTCAATGAAATCGCTTTAACATGCTAATGCGTTGGTGTAACAGTCCGGGCGTGGCAAGCTTCCAATGTCAACTTGACTCGATTGGAAGACAATGAACGTATTTTAGCCCTAAATGAATTAATAGCAAACATGGTTTACATAAACGACATTTTTCCAAGAAAGTTTATAATAATAAGATCTATAGTTGAAATCTGAGCCTAAATATAAAGGAAAAGCATTTTCAAAGAGCAATCAAGCTGTGTTTATGTAGAAAAAGCGATTAGGTTTATGAGCAATCTAATTACCTATTCGCTTAAAACACTATATAAAATAAAGTTTATTTAAAGATGAATGATAAGTGTCGCAGTTTAAATAATTTTCGTAGTAGGGCTTGGACAGATTCCAAGTGCATTTTTGCAATTTACGTTGCATTGTCCAATGTGCTGTTGTAATACAGTTTAGAATACAGTAAGTCTAAACTGTATCAGCTTTATTTATGGGTTGCAATTTAGAAAAAGTCAAAAACCGCACTCAAAATGCAATTTAGAGCTTTCTGGCAAGAGGAGACACCCAAATTATAATGTAACATGCCACTGTTTGTGCATGAACAAAGTTATACTGCAATTTTCCTTAGATAAATAAATTTTTTGAATCCCCGGCGGAACACATTCCATAAGAATCAGCGCTTTTATACAGTATATCGCCTTTAAACACATATATTTAAACACGCGTTTACGATTTAAATCAAAACGCGATTCAAATCAATATAAATGTTTATTTTGTAACGCATATGTGACTATTCATTGTTATTAAAAAGACTTAAATTCGATCATGTTGTGATATTTAGAAATATAAATTTGTTTGGTGCGAGTGAGGTTTTATTTAATCTCTGACCAAGGGAAACGTTTCATTTTTTCAAAGAAATGTTTGTTAAAAAATAAAGTCATAGTTCCATGGGATTCAATCACAGACCATGTGACATGGGAGTCAGGAAACTAACACACAGCGCCACCAGCACGGTCACATGCTGAGGGCTGAAAAAGCACTACAGAAACATTATCGACAGAGAATGTACAGATTTGATAAAGCTATAAAATAATGTAATTAGGCACAGAACAAGTTTACAGCACAGTACAATAATAAATGCTGACCATGACTTTAGAAGCATAAATTACCTTACACTCAATTTAAACACAAGCTGTCTTTAGCCCTCTAAGCTGGTTCATACAGAAATGTAGAGAACCAGGCTCAGAACACACAGCTTCATTATCGAATACATATGCAGGACAACTAGAGAAGACGTTTTACAGAGGATGGATTTTTAGAAACATCCCATCAGTGACATCACTGAAGTCAATCGTGTGGATAGTTTCACAAGAATCAGACAAAGGTTTAAGCATCGCTTGTTCTAGATAAAACTGCAAAAAAAAACAACAACCCATAATGTACTTCTTTGCGGTTCTGTTTGCCCAAATCATATATTCACAACGTGAAATTAGAAAATAATATTGCGTAACCAAAGTCCGCAATATGGAAACAGAACCTGTGTAATTGTTGACAGGTGATGTTCTCGTAACATTTTTACAAGACGAACTACAACATTTAAAAAATGACTTGTATGTACTTGATATCTCTAATCAATCCAGGGCGATATAGTTAAAGCAGTCCCCGCACAAAACGAAACTAAAACGCCCTGGGCATACCGTTTCGCGCTTCTTATCAGTTGCTCAAAAGTAATTTGACCGTATGAAATGCATAATATAAACCTAGAAACATATACTGTACAGTACGTGAGCAGTATTTACGTAGTATCGGTGTCAAGACATACCTCTCAAATACTGTAAATCAAGTTAAAAATATCTCAAGACCGATTCTGGTCATAATGAAACCATGTTTCGTGTATGTTTTCTTTAAAGTACCGAGACCAGCCATATACTGTATGTTTATGTTCCAAAATTAATATCGTTTATGGCCTTCACACGCGTTGCAGTATGCTCCTATTCTTTTATGCTCAGGCACTAAGATTTCCCTTCAGTGGTAAAATTCCATATAAATATTCAATACTTAAACGGGCACAGTTAAGACATGAAATATACATATACATACTGTATACAGTACAGTTTGCATACGGTAATATGTTTATGTTCCTAAATCAATCTCTTTTATGAGCATGTGAAAGGCATGGTGAATCGATTCTCAAAAATTACTGTACTTTGCATGATTGGAAAAAAATTTGTGATTGCGAAATGCTGTGGTGTTACTTTTACAAAGGCGGTCAATGAAAAAAATAATGTGGACCAGGGCAATACTTTGAGTTTACAGCTTGTCCAAGGTCATTTATTATTAATACTATTAGTAATATCTTCGTTAAAGACTTTGATGGCTACAGCTCAAACATGAGAGGTTGAGCTTTATTAGCTCCACCTTGCTGAAATTCTGAATACTATTATTTTGCTAGCGGTATTTGCCGGTAACTCGCGGTAGACTGCGTACAGCGTACCGGAAAATAATGCGGTATCGCCCGTGCATTTTGAATGGCTGCATCTGTATATTTTAAGTTCATGTCACATTGAGTATGATGATTTTTTTGTTGTTTTTTGTTTGATCATTTGGGAGGTGCTTTGTCTTAGTAGTAAAGATCTACAGTTGTACATTGCCCATTTCAAGTAATCTACATTTATTGTAAATAGTTTCTATTTATGTAGACTAGTTTGGGATCACAGTAATAGGCAATTTTCATTTGTCTGCTCCTAAACCATTAAATTGATTCAGATTCTACCTTGGTGATCCTATATATGGAAGAAAAAGGATATTTGGTAACTACCATCACTTTAGTTCCTATTTGCATGCTTATAATGTAATTAAACAGGAGCTTAGGTATCAGTGAGTCTGTCTATAAGTTTTTGTCCCAACGTGATTTCCATATTTCCTGTGTGGGTTTGCTGTTACCTCCACTCTGAAGGTGACAAGGGTGGGGTGGGGTGGGGGATTCTGTTCTTTTTTTTTGTTTTATTTTCCATTCTACCCTTTTTCTTATGCCACGTCTCTTGGTGTTTGTTGAGTTATTTGTGTGGGGCACTGTACATCAGTGCATATTCTCTTGTAACATTAGAAACTATTACACCACTCTTCTTTTCCATTTGATGTCTATTAACCAAAAACACCCTATCAAATAGGGCAAGCGCTACGGGGGTTGCAATGAGTGCAACTGCACCCGGGCCCAAAGATCATCTGTAAAATAAATGTCAGGGGCGGGGAATGCGGTGTTATTTTAAAATAAAACTCAACTATCTATTGGAAAACACGGCTGTGTGGATGATTTGCAATTGGTGTTAGGCGTGTTCATTCCAAAATATATACAGATGCAGCCATTCAAAATGAGCGGTAAAAACCCACGGTACAGTAACCAACCCGCAGGGCACCGGAGGGCACCGCGGTAAGTGATTGGCTGGCCAAAATGACCGACAGGGGCACTCGTGGTGCATTGGTTGGTAGTGAAAAGATTTAATCATTTAATGTCTTTACTGTGCACATTTTAATCCGCTTAGTTTTGAATATTTATATGGAATTTTACCACTCAAGGGAAATTTTAGTAGCTGAGCATAAAAAGAAGAGGAGCATAATGCATCTGAAGGTCATAAACGATATTAATTTAGGAACATAAACATTACTGTATGTACATAAACTGTACTGTGTATGGCTGGTCTTGATAGTTTAAAGAAAAAATACACACCAGTCTTCCATTTGTCCCTAAACATTTTAAGCATGAAAGTTTTATGAAACAGTACCCAAATATGTGATTGCTGTATAGAATGAATTTTAATTTTAAAAAATTATTTAACACGAAAATTAAGCTGTTTACATCTTCCGCCTGAGAACAGTCACCCGTTGCTACCCAACGCGGAAACACAGCCACTAACTAGCAAAGAGAGGACATTAGCTAGCCAAGATGATAAAGAAATTAATGATTATTTTGTTTATTTCTTTTGTACATTTATTTGAACATTTCCATCGATTGTACAAGCACTTGGAAACTGTCCAATCCCTAGTTCATCAGGCATTTACCGGTCTGGCGCCGGTCTGTGTCTTCTAGGATATAATGCCAGCGAACTCTAGTTTTTATGTCCACTATAACTACGCTGGGCAAACGTTCCGAGGTCAAATTCTTCCAGCACGGGGGTACCTTTAAAGCGGAGACGATGGCACCGAAATTTTTTGGCGCGCCTTCTCTTTAAAGCCCTGGCCAAATATGAAGACAGTACGTACAGTTATAATTTAAACGGAATTAAAAACTACACATCCCAGTTACCATGGTGGTGCTTGTGATCATTGCGTTTAACCAACGAAACAGGGCGAAAAATCAGTCACATGACTTTGGGGCAGAGTTTCGAAAGCTTAACCTATCAGCAACAAAGCGAAATTTACACGATAGGCTACCTCAAACTGTCAGTTACACGACTGTGTATGTCGCTTAAGCCACTCCTATTTGGCATTTTAGTTATGGAGGCGAGAAGACGCCCCCCCCCCCTCTCTGGGTGTCTGATTTGCCGCCATCTTTAACTGTTCGGTGTCCGAATCAGAGTAGCTACGCGTACGAAATAAAGTTAATCCCAACTACAAAACATATATTTTTGTGGTAAGAGGGCACAAAACATCAGTATTTACTGCTATTAATTACTGTACAATTTATAGTTGAAATCTGAGCCTAGATATAAAGTTAGATATAAAGTTAAAATCTCGACAAAACAATGTAGGAAATACAGAGAAAATAAATCCTTTCTGACATCTAAAATCAGTTTCGATCAAGGTCTCTAAAACGAACAAGAAAAAGAGGATTTTTGGAGGGCAATTACGCTGTGTTTATATAGAATAACTGATTTATGAGCAATCTAATTTCTTGTTCGTTTAAAACAGTGAAATGTCAGCTGCAAAAGATCGCACCAGAAACAGCACTCTCTCTGCCTGTCATAGACGTTCAGGAAAGGCTGAATGAAGTCATGTCAAGTACAATAATTCAGTGATCAATAATAACAGTTGTAGGACAGTATATAAGGAGGATAAGGATTTTGAAGTTGACTCGAAATCTGATAGGTAACCAGTGCAAGGACTTGAAAACAGGTGTAATGCATCCCTGATAGGATTCTTGCTGTCATATTCTGAACATATTGAAGATTGCTTAGTGTGGATTTAATTTCCCCAGTGAACAGGATGTGCATTTATTAATTCTAGAAAAAAAGCCTTTCTTGATTTCTCTAGTTCTTAGTTTCTCTAGTTCCCTTTAAAATGAACTATTATTCCACAATGCAGAGTATTACATGGCCAGTATTTACACATGATATTTGTGATTTAAAGAAATTAACACAAGCAGCTTTTGGAGATTTAAGTGTTGGCTGAGTTATTGCAGGATAAAAGACTAGAGATGTTGGTAAGAAGAAGATAATTTGGGGAAAGCTGAGGAATACACTTTTAACAAGAACACTTCCTAATGGGGTTAGGCATACTTTTGATGAAAATGATGAAGTTAACAGACTATATGTTTACATAGATACTGAAATAAGGATTGTATTTTAGATTATGTGTAGTTGCTGGCATTGAACTGTGTGTTGGATGCACATGAATTGAAGGAATGGGCAAACATAGCTGATGCGGATCCACAGAGCCATATTAAGGTGTTTATAATTAGAGGCAATTTGTTTAAATAAGGTATGGATACTGATGTGCAAGAGAGGTGGAAAGGCTGTTTCCTTAAGCCAGCACTATAAAATATTTTATTCTCAGTGAGATGCTGCCATTTCATAGTGGGTTTCTAACACTGTGTATAGTTCCATCCACACAGTGCCTTTACTTCCATCCATTTCTAATCTCTTTATCCAGTACAGAGGATTTGGAGCCTATCCCAGTAAGCAACGGACACAAGGCAGAATACACCCTGGACATAGCGCCAGTCCATCACAGGACAGACAGACACAAACACACACACACCAGGGCCAGTTTTCCTATAAACCAATTAACTTACCAGTATGTTTTGGAGTGCGAGAGGGAGTCATATCACACATATGGAGAAAAACCATGTAACCCAGAGAGAACATGTAAACCCCACACACACAGGATGGCAGGAATTGAACCTAGGACCCCAGTGCTGCAAGATAGCACTGCTAACCACTTCGCCACCATTATAAATGGATGGATGTCTTAGTTATCTTTCTAGTTCACAGGTTTGCATGCATAATTTAATTTTGAAAGCCACTGAGACATCAGGTACTACTGTTGTATTTATGAAAAAGAAACAAAACAAAAAACATACTAACAACTGTGCCATCCTACTCCTTAGTTAATACATTTTATTATTCATAAACAGTTAACATTGTTAGCAAAATATTTTGAATTATATTTAACCCTATTTTTTCTTTAGTTTTGTATTTAACTTATTATATGATAGTCAGACTTAATGTATATTTGAACAATGAAAATATATTTTTACAAGATGCGGGGGAAAGTGCAACAGCTTATTACAGTGCTAAATTTAATATTATTGATTGCTAATAGTTTATGCTAACACCTAACTTTCTTAATTAGATGTATTTAAAACAGTGAACTATGTGTAACATACTATTCAGAAATACAATCGAAAATAGTTTTGTGGTGTTTGTATGGATGAAACGTTTCTAAAATGTATAACGTAACAAAATTAAAGACGATTAAAATCTGTAATCTTTCCACTTGTAATGTCATTAGACAGAACAACACGTTTCTGGTTTGACTAAGGATGGTATCAAAAAGTAGTCTAAGTGGTGAGAAAGCTGTGCTTAATGATAATTAAGGGACTTAAAAGTAAAAAGAGATGCTTCATATTGCCTGATTAATTTCAAAAACTAAGTTATAAATGCAGACGTGATTGCTGCCATAAGCGCTCCAGGCAGCAGAATGTTCGTTCTGTACTGCTGAGCTCCGCGCCTCCTCCCTCTCTGTAAAATCCTGGGTTCGGTAAAATGTTTCAGGCATTGATGTGAAGGACAACAGAGCTTTCACTGGCCGATTATCATTATTATCTTTATAATCATTATTATTAATAATGATATTAATTTAAGGGTCTAAATATCTAAACATATGTATCTGTATAGCAGGTAGTATCACTGTATTCCACTTTCTTTGTAAACACGGAAAAACAGATTCACAACGCAAAGCTGTATCGCTGTGTAAAAAAACCCGGTTTGTAATGAGCTGCTGAGCTAAGAATAGGAATGTTCCTGCTGGCAGAGGGGGTGGAAAGTGCCTGTGGTCATTTAATTAGTATTGCAATTCGCACTGATTCCCTTGCGAAGATATGGACTTAAGAATATTCGTGCCTGGTCAAAAAATGGCATTAAGCACTTAAAATTAATATGGTTAATAATAGTAAACTGTAACATGCTGTAACAAGATCGGTTAAACTGCGAAGAAAATGCTTTCAGAGAAAATGTTTCAGGTGTGAAGAACATAGATCTCCAATGCAATTTCAACCAAACCTGTTCCCACACACCCTGCCCCCACTACCATTAGAATATACACAAAGCACTCAAATCTTTCGAGCTAATGATCAGGTGACCCGAGAGAGAGCGAGAGAAACACCAAGGGGTGCAGAACCAGGGAACTATTTACATGGAAAACGGGCGATCTCCCCAGACTGTCCGCCCGTTTCACTGTTACCTGGATACCTCTTTATTTAGAACTCACTAACACTGATTTTTAGTTTAGAAGGATTCAAGTAGGGTTTTAGATGAAAGGCAGCGACCTTAATCAAGCCCAAATCATAATTGAACCCATTCAGAGCCTACATTACATTTTAACGTTTCAGTCTGAGCAGAAGACCCTCACACCTGAAGAAGGCTTGCGTTTTCTCTCTTCTCTTTTAAGCATGTATACAATGTGTAATACAATTACAATGTGTAATTACAATGCTGTAATACAATTTGAATAGTATGAAGGTGGGGGGGGGGGAGGTGTCTTTTGCTGGAAATCTCGCCTGCTTCTACTTTACGAGTACAACCCCCTCTCTGCCGGAGTGCTGGCTGTGACGAATTAAACCGGTTTCACAGGTTTCAATCACAGACCATGTGACATGGGAGTCAGGAAACTAACACACAGCGCCACCGGATTTGATAACGCTATAAAAACACTATAAAATAATGTGACTAGGCACAGAACAAGTTTACAGCACAGTACAATAATAAATGCTGACCATGACTTTAGAAGCATAAATTGCCTTACACTCAATTTAAACACAAGCTGTCTTTAGCCCTCTAAGCTGGTTCATACAGAAATGTAGAGATCCAGGCTCAGAACACACAGCTTCATTAGCGAATACATATGCAGGACAACTAGAGAAGACGTTTTACAGAGGATGGATTTTTAGAAACATCCCATCAGTGACATCACCGAAGTCAACTCCTAGGTACTGTAACTGTCGTGTGGATAGTTTCACAAGAATCAGACAAAGGTTTAAGCATCGCTTGTTCTAGATAAAACTGCAAAAAAAACAACAACCCATAATGTACTTCTTTGCGGCTCTGTTTGCCCAAATCATATATTCACAACGTGAAATCTAGAAAATAATATTACGTAACCAAAATCCGCAATATGGAAACAGAACCTGTGTAATTGTTGATAGATGATGTACTCGTAACATTTTTACAAGACGAACTACAACATTTAAAAAATGACTTGTATGTACTTGATATCTCTAATCAATCCACGGCGACATTGTTAAAAGCAGAGTCCCAGCACAAAACGAAACTAAAACGCATACCGTTTCGCGCTTCTTATTAGTTGCTCAAAAGTAATTTGACCGTATGAAATGCATAATATAAACCTAGAAACATATACGTGAGCAGTATTTACGCACTGTAGTATCGGTGTTAAGACATACCTCTCAAATACTGTAAATCAAGTTAAAAATATCTCAAGACCGATTCTGGTCATAATGAAACCATGTTTCGTGTATGTTTTCTTTAAAGTACCGAGACCAGCCATATACTGTATGTTTATGTTCCAAAATTAATATCGTTTATGGCCTTCACACGCGTTGCAGTATGCTTCTATTCTTTTTATGCTCAGCTACTAAGATTTCCCTTCAGTGGTAAAATTAGATATGAATATTCAATACTTAAACGGGCACAGTTAAGACATTAAATATACATATACATACTGTATACAGTACAGTTTTCATACGGTAATATGTTTATGTTCCTAAATCAATCTCTTTTATGAGCATGTGAAAGGCATGGTGAATCGATTCTCAAAAATTACTGTACTTTGCATGATTGGAAACAAATGCGTGATTGCGAAATGCTGTGGTGTTACTTTTACAAAGACAGTCAATGAAAAAAAGAATGTTGACCAGGGCAATACTTTGAGTTTACACTTACAGCTTGTCCAAGGTCATTCATTATTAATACTATTAGTAATATCTTCGTTAAAGACTTTGATGGCCACAGCTCAAACATGAGAGGTTGAGCTTTATTAGCTCCACCTTGCGGAAATTCCGGATACTATTATTTTGCTTGTCGTATTATAGGAGAATTTACGGTAACTCGCGGTATTTACCGGTAGCTTGCGGTAGACTGCGTACAGCGTACCGCAAAATAATGCGGTATCGCCCGCGCATTTTGAATGGCTGCATCTGTAGAACTGGATAACAACATTTTCCCCTGCAAGACTGAGCAACAGACAAGCTTACATTTAGCTAAACTATGTTCATTAGTGTGCAACATGAAAGTAAACCAGAAATATAAGTTGGGTAGCAAGAAATGCAAAGAACAGAAAAGACAATTAGAAAAGTTTAAAATGAACTTTTTCAATGGCTTACTGGAACGTTTTACTTTCTTGAGCGAATTCAGCCATTTTTTTGGCATTTCGTTTGACATAGAAAATACCTGAGATAATTCAACTGAAGCCTGCAACGAACTTGCCTTGTTTTTAGGAGAAATTCATGCCAGAGAACTGAATTAAAGTTTCTGTCTCATCTGCTCCAAAATGAATCAACAAAGATATGAAATATGTGTTTCCAAACACAGTGATAACATGTCAAGTTTTTTTTACAATTCCAGTTGTGGTCACCAGTGCTCAACGCTCATTTAGCAAACTGAAACTGATCAAAACTTATCTAGGGTCCACCATGTCACAGGAAAGACTGTCAGCTGTGGCTTTGCTGTCTATAGAGAACAGCACCACAAGGCAGGTGGATTTCAGTGATATCATCACAAGTTTTCTGCGACGAAAGTGCAACGAGTCAAGTTGTAAACTTTTAAATAATGAGTGACTAAGTATCAAGTTCAGTATTTTAGCCAGTTTTAATTCTACTCTCTTGCTCGGGCAAGGGGAGGAGGGGTGGGACCCTTTTGTATTTACTTGCATCCGAGACCAAGGATGGGTTGCGCCAGCCCTGCTGTCAAAGATTGCCTGGTGAGCTTTTTAAGTTGAAATGTCTGTAAGTTGGAAGGTCTAAATACTCTTCTGAAAAGTACTCTTGCATCTCCAGCAGCTTAAAGTGGAAATAGCATTTCTTTAAGTAACACAACTCCACACCTCAGACCACTTTTGTATTCGAAAAGGTTTGTGTGGGACAACTTTGTAATTCTAAATTCCAAAGAAAGGCCAGAGGTGCAGCAATATTAGTACACAAAGATATTCCATTTATCCCCACACAAGTAATGTCAGATTCTAATGGTTGCTATGTGATAGTTAAAGGCAAACTTTTTAATACACCCCTAGTATTTGCTAATATCTGTGCTCCTAACTTTGATGACAGTAATGTTATGACTAACTTGTTTTCTATGCTACCTGATTTGTACTCTCACCATTCAATCTTAGGAGGAGAGTTTAATTGTTTTTTAAACCCTTTCTTGGATTGCTTTGCTTCAAAATCTGATCTGCCTTCAAAATCTGCTCAAGCAATTAACTCTTTTTTACATGCAAGTATCTGATCCTTGGCATTTTTTATTTCCCTTTGCCAGAGTTGTTTCTCATTCTTTTCTTTGGTACACCACGTATATGCTTGTATAGACTACTTCTTTATAGATAATAGCTTTCTAGTGAAAGACCTGCAAGTACAGATGCAGCCATTCAAAGTTCGAGGTACAAACCTGTACCGCACGCATCTACCCACAAACCACCGCAGTGTACCGCGGTACGTGATTAACTGGCCAAAATGACCAGCAGGGGCACTCGTGGTGCATTGGTTGGTAGTGAAAAGATTTAATCATTTAATCTCTTTACTGTGCACATTTTAATCCACTTAGTATTGAATATTTATATGGAATTTTACAACTGAAGGGAAATTTTAGTAGCTGAGCACAAAAAGAATAGGAGCATAACGCATCTGAAGGTCATAAACGATATTAATTTAGGAACATAAACATATTATGTAAACTGTATATTGCTGGTATTGGTATTTTAAAGAAAAAATACACACCAGTATTCCATTTCTCCCTAAACATTTTAAGCATCAAAGTCTTACATGTGGTTATTTCTAAATGTTTTTACGTGCTCCTTCTGACCATATTACTGTGCGTTTATATACTTTGTGAAAATTGATTGTTTTAACCTTTTCTGCGAATACGCTCGTTATCGGATTAAACAAAAGCATACTTTTAGAATTGGATTAATAGGGAATATAATATGGATTCTCGTATCTAAATAAATGAGTAACGGAATAACTATATTCATGTACTGTTGCACAAACAGTAGTATAAGACTTTCCATTGATATGTGTATTGCTGTTTCAGTGCATGTCACATGACTTGCCTTGGTGGCGTGATAGCTTAAGTGACTGATTTACAGATACAGCCATTCAAAACAAGCGGGCGATACCGCGTTATAACGCGGTGCATTTGTCATGGTATAACTCAAGTTACTGTATAATACCATATTAATACCGTATATTCTCGCATAATACCGCATGGTACCGCAAGTAAAATAATAGTATCCTGAATTTCCGCAAGGTGGAGCTAATAAAGCTCAACATCTCATGTTTGAGCTGTGACCATCAAAGTCTTTACCGAAGATATTACTAATAGTATTAATAATGAATGACCTTGGACAAGCTGTAAACTCAAAGTATTACCCTGGTCCACATTCTTTGTAACCGTCTTTGTAAACGAAAAGATTTTATTTTTTCATTGACCGTCTTTATAAATGAAAATACTTTATTTTTTCATTAACAAAAAGTAACACCACAGCTTTTCGTTGATCCAATCACGCATTTGTTTCCAATCATGCAAAGTACAGTAATTTTTGAGAATCTCCGATTCACCATGCCTTTCACATGCTCATAAAAGATATTGATTTTGGAACATAAACATATTACTGTATGCAGACTGTACTGTATACAGTATGTATATGTATATTTAATGTCTTTACTGTGCACATTTTAGTATTGAATATTTATATGGAATTTTACCACTGAAGGGAAATTTTAGTAGCATAAAAAGATTAGGAGCATAACGTGTGTGAAGGTCATAAACAATATTAATTTTGGAACAAAAACATACAGTATTATGTAAACTGTATATGGCTGGTCTCGGTACTTTAAAGAAAAACACCAGTATTCCATTTCTCCCTAAACATTTTAAGCATCAAAGTCTTTAACTAACATGTGAAATAACGTGTATAAAAAGTGGTAGTTTTAAGCTTTTCTGCGAATACGCTCGATACCAGAGTAAACAAGAATACTTTTAGAGTTTGATTAATAGGGAATATAATACGGAATCTCGTATATGAAGAAATTAATAATGATATAATTATATTCATGTACTGCAACACAAACAATAGTATACACTGTACAATGACTATTGATACTGTATGTGTAGGGCTGTTTCACCACTTATCATGCGACCGTGCGAGTGGTGTGATGGTCTAAGTACCCGACTTCTAAGCACGAAATCGGCTGTTCAAATCCAGCTAGCGCCACAAATTTTCTTTTAACAAATATTTCTTTGAAAAAATTAAATAGCAATATTATGGACAATTCATTGACTTTTTATATTTCTAAATATCACAACATTTTCGAATCTAAGTCATTTTTTTATAACAACGAATTGTCACTGTCTTTCCCTCTGACAACGGTTCCTGCTTCTGCTTCTGCTTCCTGCTTCTATTGTGTGGGGATCCCTTTAGATCTCCCTTCAGATTTAAAAGGTTATTAATTATATCTTCGGTGTCGCATCTTCCCAGTTTAGCTGATCTTTTGCTGCCTACGCATGCTTAAACAGCTCCCTGGGTAAACTATCATACTTGACTGAGAAAACTTTAGAGAACTTAACATTTTTATTATCAACAAATTGTAAATCTGACGTTTACATTGGCATTATTAATTTTTCACTTGAGTGTATGGAGGAGTGTCAGCTGTCAATGAGAGCAGACCCCCCCTCTTAGGCTGCACAAACGATTTTTAAAATTTTTATAAAGAAATGGAGGCTGTATGCATTACAATATAAACATTTACTGTAAAACTTTAAATCAACAATTGATTTAAAGACGATCTGTCAAAGTGCAATGAAATACAATATTGTTGTTGTTATTGTTGTTTTTATCCTGTAGAGTGCTTTGAGAAGCCACCTTTAAAGGCTCTATATAAAAGTGCTATATAAAGGCGCTGATTCTTATGGAATGTGTTTTCTTTCTTCTTTTTTTCAGCATGGAATAAACCTATTACTTGATTCTTATGGAAGCCCGGTTCCCCCAGGGATTAAAAAAAAAACACACACTCTCGTGTTTCAAGCACCACGTCTCTTCCCGTTAAAAAGAGGAAACACTTTATACTTTAACTCTTCAGTTCACAGCGAAATTTCACTCCCTAATAGTTTATGCTAACACCTAACTTTCTTAACACACGGTGCCCCCCCCCTCCACCCCGGGTTCCAGTTAGTGCGTAATTACGCATCAGTGAAAAACCGGAGGTTAAAAAAAAGAGAATTAGCTCACTAATAGTTTTATGTGGAGGCTGTGAACATTTTCACAAGTAGTGGTCTTCAAAGTGCATTTGGTCTGAAGGCTTTCTGTGTTTCCCTTCCAAAGATATGGACAGAAGAATATTTGAGCGTGGTAAAAAAAAATGACTTAAAAACAACATAGTGAAGGCTGTGAAAACAGTCACAATGTGATACACAAAGCAAGTGTTTTAAGTCCAGGAGGTTTCGTGAAAAAGCTACAGGTGTGCCAATTGTAATTGTTTTTATTTTTAAATACATTTTAGCAAAGTCATCTATACAAAAAAGTTGCATTTAATACCACTCGACAGCCAGCTGGCTGTGCTGAAAAATAGATAAAAACCAGTTTAACAGCTCTGTTGTTTTTATCCCGTAAAGCGCTTTGGGAAGCCACCTTTAAAGGCGCTATATACAATAAAGTTCATTGTTATTACTATTGTTCATTTGCTGGACAGAGAGGTGAACATTATTACGCAGAAGACAAAGGTAGCGATTTACGTTGCATTGTGCATTGTGCTGCTGTAATACAGCTTAAAATAATTAAAAGTCTAAACAGTATCAACTTGAATTCTTATCTCCATCAATGTAAATATCAAGTGGTATTGAATAAATACAGCTTTTCAGTAAGATTTTTTATGGTCTGTAGCTCAAATCCTGCTTAATTTAAAATTAGACACAAGAAGAGAATTATTGGACAATGTTGTGATGCTAAAGAAATCAATAACGATATTAATTCAAAGATCTAAATATATTTTACGCTTACGCCTGACATAAGAGGTGCCCGCCTGCGCAGTGACCACTCGACAGCCGGCTGGCTGTGCAGAAAAATAAATAAAAACCGGTTTAACAACTCTTAAGCATACTTAAGCATACTGTGGTTTTTGTTAACACAAGTTTATCAGTGAAAAGACAATGGGCATTCTCAGAGTAGAACAGGCGTGCCTTCTAATCAAAGACAGTCCCCCTTCACCCCATGGAAAGAAATGTTTTCACTGCCTATTTAGTAGTTATTCAGAGGGAAATGCGGTGATGTCACAGCGCAGTCGGGCACCTCCAATGTCAGGCGTAAGCGTTAAATATATTTAGCTGAAAAGCTGTACAATGCAAGAAAACTGCCCCCCCTCCAAAACCCCTTTTTGTTTTGCTTACAGTAGTACTTCTCGCGTTAAGAAAGTTAGGTGTTAGCATAAACTATTAGTAAGAGGCTCTGGTGAAAGCTGCAAGACATTAGGGGGGGTTCACCACTTTAAAAAAAACAATACTTTTTATGTCAGCAGGCTCAGGTGTTATTTCCTGCCTAAAGATGAGTGGCCTGTTGGAAAGCAATGGAAATGAGGTTAGAAATGGCTGCCTTTTTAAATCATTGGGTGTTAAAAGTTCTGTCAAATCATATAATCTTCAGCTGGCATGCTGGCACTTTGCCAAACTAAAGGCTAATGCAAAGGGGAGTTGGCAGATTTTTTCCCTGGGGGATGACACACTTGCATTTGAGATAACTGGGACGTTTTCCAAAAGATGGCAATATGGAATTTCACAGTCTCCTGTTGCTATTTCCACGTCATGTGAATGGATGAAAGACATTCTCTCTTTCTCTGTGATGATGAAATATTACACATACAGTATATATACAGATGCAGCCATTCAAAGTGCGCGTTACAGACACGTACCGCAGGTGGCGTTGCTCAGTGTGATGCAAGATGACGCATGGCACCGCAGTACGTGATTGGTTGACCAACAGGGGCACTCGTGGTCCGTTGGTCTGTCGTAGAAAGACTTACAGTAAACGTCTTTGCTGTGCCCGTTGTAGATATTGAATTTTACCACTGAAGGGAAATCTTAGTAGCTGAGCATAAAAAGAATAGGAGCATACTGTAACGCGTGTGAAGGCCATAAACGATATTAATTTTGGAACATAAACATACAGTATATAGCTGGTCTTGGTACTTTAAAGAAAAAAATACACACCAGTATTCCATTTCTCCCTAAACATTTTAAGCTTCGAAGTCTTTAACTAACGTGATACCGGAGTCAACAAGCATACTTTTAGAATTTGATTAATAGGGAATAGAATATGGAATCGCGTATCTAAAGAATTTAATAACGGTATGATTATATTTGTGTACTGCGACAGGGCTGTGTAGGGCTGTTTCTCCTCCCTGTTCATGTGAGTTGTCCTGTAGCCTACTGGTCTACGTGCCTGCCTAACAACTCACAGGTTGTGTGTTCAAATCCAGCTGGTGCTGGACTTTTCTTTTAACAAACATTTCTTCGAAAAAATAGAATAGCGATATTATGGACAATCAATTGACTTTTATATTTCAAAATATCCCAACATGATCGATTCTAAGTCATTTTTGATAACAATGAATAGTCACCTTCTTCCCTTCTGACAACGGTCCCTGCTTCTGCTTCCTGCTTCTATTGTGTGTGTGTGTGCAACAGAGTAAATTTTTATAGAGAAATGGAGGCTGGACAGTATGCGTTACAATATAAACATTTATATTGATTTAAATCGTGTTCTGATTTAAATTGAAAATGCGTGTTTAATTATATGTGTTTTTTAATCATAATCAGGCTAATGCAACATAAATTGATACAGTATCTTTGTCTTCTAAGTATCTTAATAAACTTTCAGCATAGCTTTCTACCCGTTAAGATTTATATTTCTTGGGATTTTGGGATCAAACGTGGAAGGATTAGATTGTAATCGTTTTTATTTGTCAATTACGTGATTGTATTTCTGAATGTTATGTGACATGTACGGTAGTTCACTGCTTTAAATACATCGAATTAAGAAAGTTATGTGTAGCACTTTAGATCTTTTTTCTGAACCAGGGAAAATCTGATCATGTTTCTCTATAACAATAATAAAAAACTTTATTTTACATATCACCTTTAAAAGTGGTAGTACCTTTTTTAGTACTATATTTTTGTATTATATTCCCTATTAATCAAACTCTAAGAGTATGTATCGGCTTGTCAGTCAGGTCTTTTTTCTCTATTTGAATTGTCGTTTACACCTCGCACGACTTTAAAAGCTAGCAAGACAGGTTTCGATTCACATTAGCTGGCGAGCCTTGTTAACAAAAAAACTAATAATAATGTAACATGCCACTGTTTGTTCATGAACAAAGTTATACTGAGATTTCCTTAGATACGCGATTAAAAAATAAACGCTTCATATGTTGCTGTTGTGAATGCCTGTGGAGTGTATCTTATTAAGCTCTAAATTGCATTTTGAGCGGTTTTTGACTTTTTTTAAATTGCATTTTGGGCGCGGACAGCACATACAAGGGTTAATGAACTGCGCCAAGAAATTTAAAATAGTATTCTTTAGGTGCGAGGGTAGGAGTGGACCGCAGCAGGCATAATCAGCAAACCAGGATAGTTTTGTGGTGTTTGTTTAGATGAAACGTTCCTAAAACGTATAACATAACAAAATTAAAGACGATTAAAATCTGTAATCTTTCCACTTGTACTGTGAGTCATCGGAAAGTTTCTGCTTTGTGTAAGGATGCTATCAAAAAGCAATCTTAAGTGGTGAGAAAGCTGTGCTCAATGTATTTAAGGGACTTAAAAGTAAAAGGAGATGCTTCATATTGCTTGACTAATTTTAAAAACTAAGTTATAAATGCAGACGCTCCCTCGGTGCCGCGCCGGGTGTAACTATCAAAATATACATTCCCAACACTAATTGTACCCATTTGTCATGCAAATAAAACACCTTGAATTGAATTGAATTGAGGGAGAGATGGGGGGGGGGGGGGGGGAGAGAGACAGCCAGGACTCAAGGCAAATAAGATACACTCCACAGGCATATGAAACAGCAACAGCAACATATGAAACATTTGCACGTATAGTTATTACTTGGTTTTCAAAGTGCAATGAAATACAATATTGTTGTTGTTGCTGTTCTTGTTGTCTTTATCCTGTAAAGCATTTTGAGAAGCCACCTTTAAAGGCGATATATACTGTAAAAGCGCTGATTCTTATGGATTCTTATTCTTATGGTGTTCCGCCGGGGATTCAAATTTTTATTTATTTATTTTTTAATCGCGTATCTAAGGAAATCTCAGTATAACTTTGTTCATGAACAAACAGTGGCATGTTACATTATTATTAGTTTTTTTGTTAACAAGGCTCGCCAGCTAATGTGAATCGAAACCTGTCTTGCTAGCTTTTAAAGTCGTGCGAGGTGTAAACGACAATTCAAATAGAGAAAAAAGACCTGACTGACAAGCCGATACACACTCTTAGAGTTTGATTAATAGGGAATATAATACAAAAATATAGTACTAAAAAAGGTACTACCATTTTTAAAGGTGATATGTAAAATAAAGTTTTTTATTATTGTTATAGAGAAACATGATCAGATTTTCACTGGTTCAGAAAAAAAGATCTAAAGTGCTACACATAACTTTCTTAATTCGATGTATTTAAAACAGTGAACTACTGCAGGTGTAACATAACATTCAGAAATACAATCGAGAATAGTTTTGTGGTGTTTGTTTAGATGAAACGTTCCTAAAACGTATAACGTAACAAAATTAAAGACGATTAAAATCTGTAATCTCGCCAGCTAATGTGAATCGAAACCTGTCTTGCTAGCTTTTAAAGTCGTGCGAGGTGTAAACGACAATTCAAATAGAGAAAAAAGACCTGATTGACAAGATTAAATTAATGCAGATCAGTAAATCAAGGGACAAAACAACTATTGTTGGTGTGTGTGTCTCTCTCTGCTGGATGTCCCTCTCAGTCTCTGCTGAATGAATAAAAGAATTTTATTGAAAACGCGTTTGCAATTGTCTGGTATTTACTTTGGTCCCTTTTAACTGTTTTTCGATCTACTGTATTGCTTTGAGATGCCACTTTTAAAGGCGATATGTAAAATAAAGTTTTTTATTATTGTTATAGAGAAACATGATCAGATTTTCCCTGGTTCAGAAAAAAGATCTAAGGTGCTACACATAACTTTCTTAATTTGATGTATTTAAAGCAGTGAACTACTGTAGGTGTCACATAACATTCAGAAATACAATCACGTATTTGACAAATAAAAACGATTACAATCTAATCCTTCCACGTTTGATCCCAAAATCCCAAGAAATATAAATCTTAACGGGTAGAAAGCTATGCTGAACGTTTATTAAGATACTTAGAAGACAAAGATACTGTATCAATTTATGTTGCATTAGCCTGATTATGATTAAAAAACACATATAATTAAACACGCGTTTGCGATTTAAATCAGAACACGATTTAAATCAATATAAATGTTTATATTGTAACGCATACTGTCCAGCCTCCATTTCTCTATAAAAATTTACTCTGTTGCACACACACACACAATAGAAGCAGGAAGCAGAAGCAGGGACCGTTGTCAGAAGGGAAGAAGGTGACTATTCATTGTTATCAAAAATGACTTAGAATCGATCATGTTGGGATATTTTGAAATATAAAAGTCAATTGATCGTCCATAATATTGCTATTCTATTTTTTCGAAGAAATGTTTGTTAAAAGAAAAGTCCAGCACCAGCTGGATTTGAACACACAACCTGCGAGTTGTTAGGCAGGCACGTAGACCAGTAGGCTACAGGACAACTCGCATGAACAGGGAGGCGAAACAGCCCTACACAGCCCTGTCGCAGTACACGAATATAATCATATCGTTATTAAATTCTTTAGATACGCGATTCCATATTATATTAGCAGAGAAGCTTAAAACTACCACTTTTTCACACGCTATTTCACATGCTAGTTAAATACTTCGATGCTTAAAATCGTTAGGGAGAAATGGAATACCGGTGTGTATTTTTCCTTTAAAGTACCGATTCCTGGAATCTGACTGGCTGACACCCTTCTGAAGTGGTTCCATAAAATCTGGTATACGGAAAAGAAAGCGTTGATAAATACAAGTGTCTTTTAATACACTCTTTGCTGTGCTCTTGAGGATCCTTGTGATATTTTGAGCTCTAGTTGAATGATAAGTGTCGCATTTTAAATCATTTTCGTAGTTAGCCCTGTTAAAAGCAAGGAAGTTTTTATGCCCGTTGAAGTAAAACAAAATGCCTGACAAAGTATGGCTTGGACAGATTCCAAGTGCTTGTACAAATGTGCTAAAGAAATTATACTTTGAGTATACAGCTTGTCCAAAGTCATCCATTATTAATACTATTAGTAATATCTTCGGTAAAGGCTTTGATGCATAAATATTTCTGATAAAGGTAGGTTGTGTACTTTTGTCCAACTGAGCAATCTTGCTTTCATAAAATATACCAACATTTTAATGACTGATGATTAACATGCTGTAATACACATTCAAAATTAAAGGCTCAAATGCTGTACATGAGAGGTTAAGCTCCCCCTGGTGGTTTTACAAGGTGACGCCGGATAGTTTCCGGCAGAGCGTCAAATGACGCGCGATTAACCACGTGACACTGCGTGACACCGCGACACGCCCACCGGGGTATGCTGCGAAATACCTCACCCATTTTGAATGGCTGCATCTGTAGAATGAAAGGAAGAAAAGTGAAAAGGGATTTAATTCATAAGACACATAAGCACTCCTGATATCCATGTTATTGCAACCAAATGATTCATATGCATAAGCATAGACAGAAAAAGACATTACTGTATCAAGTAAAGAATTTTAAATGTGAGGTATTGTGAATGGCTTGTGTCTAAGGCAACAAGAATATGGTCATTTTGCATTTTCTTTAGTCAGTGTCTATACAAAAGCTTCACAGTAGGGTTTTTAGACCCTTATAACTCTGTAAAATGCATAAATAATAAAACAGGGTAAAAATAAATATTACATAGGATTAAAATTCAACAATATCAATAATGCCAAACAGGGGTAGGTTAACCAGCTGTAAAACTAAGTGGCGTTGGCGTCGGCCCTCCGGAGGCGTTTTGGCAGCAGAGGGGAGGCGCCGGGACTGCTGCGGGCAAGGTTGGCCCAACGCTGCTGCCTAGTGGGAGAGCCACTGGGTCCGGTCGCCACAGACGTGGCCTACTTAGCCCGCCAGGGTTACCCTACTTTCCCAGAGGAGGCCCACCGGGAGATAGCGCTCCAGGCGTTCCTCTGGGCCCTGGCTCCGACTGAGGTGCAGCGCCACGTGATGCTGGCCATGCCGGTCCCCTTGGAACTGGCCCTGGCTCTGGCTGAGCAGGCTGATGCCGTATTCGAGGAGACCGGTGGGCACCAACGGAGGGGCGCACGGGGAATCAGATGGGGAGGAGGAGACGGCCAGCGTGGCGATGCTGGGGGAGCGACGACAGCTGGTCATCTGACACCGTTGTGAGGAGAGGGGGCACATCACATGGGAGTGCCGGGTGCTGGAGCCTCGGGGACTCCAGAGACCATCGGGAAACGGGAGCGGGGCGGCCTAAAGGGGGGAAGACCGCCCTTGAGCAACGCTACCCCCACTCCGGAAAGCCAGAAGGAGCGCTTCACCCTGCCTGCCGCCATGGGAAGGTTTGGCCACAGCCGGGGCTTATTTCTTCCCTGCCTCATCAAGGGCAGACCCTGCCAGGCCCTCGTTGACACCGGTTCGACCATCACCCTGCTGTGGCCTGGTGTCCTGCCGGGCACCAAGGCAGCCGGACCCCCAGGGCGCTCACCGTGCATTTTGGGGCTGCGAGGGTGAAACACCCCTTTTACCTTGCCCCAGTCCGTGAGGACTGTATGCTGGGGTTGGACTGGTTGCAGCAGGTGGGTGGTTGCCTTGACTTGGGCCGGTGAGAGTTGGTGGGGCAGGGGGAACGAATCAGTCGGGGTGGGTGGGCGGGGCAGGAGGTGTCTGGGGTGTTTGAGTTGACCGGAGTGGGAAGCGGAGGTGGCAGCGGCGGGCGTCACCTGGGCATGTTGGAGCCGCGGGTGTCTGGGCGAGCGTGCCAGAGCTGACTCCCAGGATGGTGAGATAAACTTGCCCCTACCCGAAGTCTGTAAGGCACTCTGTGCACTGTGGGAGGCCTTGGAGGTGAGGGACGGGGTGCTGCGCTGGGGGTGGCAGGTGCCCTCCAGCGGCGAGGTCACTGCTTGGCGGCCTCCGGCTGGCCATGCACCGCTTGAAGAACTGCCCCACGGAGCGACCGTGACACCACAAACTGCCACCTGACCTCGCCGCTGGAGGGCACCTGCCACACCCGGCGCAGCACCCCGTCCCTCACGCCCACGTCAAGGCAACCACCCACCTGCTGCAACCAGTCCAACCCCAGGATACAGTCCTCACGGACTGGGGCAAGGTAGAAGGGGTGTTTAACCCTTGCAGCCCCAAAATGCACGGTGACCGCCCTGGGGGTCCGGCTGCCTCGGTGCAGAGGGCCTGGCAGGGTCTGCCCTCGGTGAGGCAGGGAAGGAATAAGCCAACTCTTCCCACAGCAGGCGGGGTGAAGCGCTCCTTCTGGCTTTCCGGAGCTCTACTTATTATTTTACAAGAGAATGCACCTGACAAGCTGGACAGTATGGTTCTCATAGCGCTTTACAGGGTAACAACTACAATAACAACAACAATTTACAAGTTCTGGAAGGAAAAATATGATCAATAATAATAATAATAATAAACTTTATTTTATATAGTGCCTTTAAAGGTGGCTTCTCAAAGTGCTTTACAGGATAACAACTGATGAAACAACAGTGGCTGGGGGTTGAAAATACCTGTGAAACTGGTTTATTCACAAACAATGTACTGTAGATACAAAGTCTCAGTAGCAATAGAAATTACTGTAACAATAGCAAAATAGCAATATTATGGACACACAATTGACTTTTTAAATAAAAAAAAACTTTTTTTTGACAGCTGGTTTTTGTTGACAGCTTGACACAAGTTTATCAGTGAAAAGACCACGGGCATTCTTCCTCCCCCCTACATTCTCAGAGTAGAATAGAATTTATTATTAGCACAATTTATTACAGTGCTAAATTTAATATTATTGATTACTTATAGTTTATGCTAACACCTAGCTTTCTTAACGCGAGAAGTACTACTGTACTGTACTTAAGTACTACTACTGTAAGCAAAAAAAAGGGGTTTTGGAGGGGGGGGGTGTCTTTCGCTGAAAGACTCACCCCCTTCTACTTTGAAAATACCTGTAAAACCGTCTTAATTCGTCACAGCCAGCACTCCCGCAGAGAGTATACTGTAAATGAGTCACTTAAGCCGTGACGCCACCGAGGCAAGTCATGTGACACACACTGAAACAGCAATACAGACATTACAGTAATATGGTCGGAAGGTCAACCACATGTAAGACTTTGGTGCTTAAAATGTTTAGGGAGAAATTGAGTATTGGTGTGTATTTTTTCTTTAAAATACCAATAACAGCAACATACAGTTTACATAATATGTTTATGTTCCTAAATTAATATCGTTTATGACCTTTATGACCTCCGTTATGCTCCTCTGCGTTTTATGCTTAGCTACTAAAATTTCCCTTTAGTGGTAAAATTCCATATAAATATTCAATACTAAGCGGATTAAAATGTGCACAGTAAAGAGATTAAATGATTAAATCTTTTCACTAACGACCAATACACCACATTATCTTCCATGTCGCATTAACATTGGAAAGTGTCAAAAGAAGCGATATACAACCTGTCTCCTCTATAACTCTTCAGTTTACAGAGAAATTCCGCCAGAGCCTCACAACATTGTCCAATAATACTCTTCTTGTGTCTAATTTTTAGTTAAGCAGGATTTGAGCTACAGATCATAACAGACCAAAAAACAGAATCCACCTGCGATTCGGGTGTTAACAAAACGTGTTTACAAAGAAAGTGAAATACAGTAATACTACCGGCTATATAGATACATAGATTTAGATATTTAGATCCTTAAATTAATACCATTATTAATTTCTTTAGATACGTGATTACAAATTATATTCTCGATCATAAAACAGATAATTCCGGTCCTGGAGTCTGACTGGCTGATACCCTTCTGAAACGTTACCATAATCTCTGGTATACAGACACCCCAGAAATTTGACTTTTTACCGTATGATAAATTTTAAAGACTACTTCTTAGCGCAGATAAGAAAGCGTAGATAAAAAAGCTTGGATTCTAATGTATCTGATACAAGTATCTTTTAATACAGTCTTTGATGTGCTCTTGAGGATCCTTGTGATATTTTGAGCTCTGGTTGAATGATAAGTGTCGCAGTTTAAATAATTTTCATTGTTAGAAATTATGAAACGTTCTGTTAAAAGCAAGGGAGTTTTTATGTCCATTATAGTAAAAGAAAATGCCTGACAAAGTAGGGCTTGGACAGTTTCCAAGTGCTTGTACAAATGTGCTAAAGAAATGAACAAAAAAAGTCATTTATTCCTTTATCATATTGGCTAGCTAATGTCCGGTCCTCGTTAGTTAGATCAACGAAATGCTGTGGTGTTTGTCAAAGAAAAAGATAAAAGTATTTTCGTTTAAAATGACGGATAGAAAGAATGTGGACCAGCGTAATACTTTGAGTTTACAGCTTGTCCAAAGTCATTCATTATTAATACTATTAGTAATATCTTCGGTAAAGACTTTGATGCATAAAATATTTCTGCATAATTAAAATATTTATGATAAAGGTGGCAGGTTGTGTACTTTTGACCAACTGAGCAATCTTGCTTTCATAAAATATACCAACTTTTTAATGACTGATGATTAACATGCTGTAATACACAGTTTAAACTTAAAAGCTCAAAAGCTTTACATGAGAGGTTAAGCTTTATTGGCTCCTCCTGGCGGTTTTACAAGTTAATTCTGGATACTTTCTGGTATGACGTCAAATGACGCATTACACCGCGTGATACTGCGTGAAACTGTGTTTTGATGCGACACGCCCACCGCGGTGTACCGCAAAATACCCCACGCGTTTTGAATGGCTGCATCTGTAAGTCAGTCACTTAAGCTGTCACGCCACTGTAGTGGAAAGTTACAGAGAAAAAGTGTTTTATCCTAAAAATGTTGTTTACGGACAGAAGCAGCTGGATACTTAGAACAAAGTGTGATAGCACCCAGCTCGTCAAGGGCATGGGATGTTTTAATAATGTTTATCTCTGCTGTTTGAAGAAGGGAGTATGAGAAACTATTTGAATAACTGCTCTTCTTTGCTTAAAGCAAAAACCTATAAGAAATGGAAAATTACTGCTTTGCCTGTCCTTGAAGTGTTGCTTCAGCTTAAAAAAAGATATAAAACAAGGGCTCTCCCTGCTTGCTTTTGAATCAGCTTTCACTTCTCTGCACAGACGGGTGATGGCTTTTTCCCATATTGCAATATGAATAAAGACCTTACTGAGTGAATGAGAATACCTCTCCTGGCTCTTCTTTGATAAAATTCCATGACACCACCGAGACAGTCATGTGACTAGTACTGAAAAAGCAATACACATATCAATGGAAAGTCTTATACTACTGTTTGTGCTACAGTACATGAATATAGATATACCGTTATTAATTTATTTAGATACGCAAATCCATATTATATTCCCTATTAATCCAATTCTAAAAGTATGCTTTTGTTTAATCCGATAACGAGCGTATTGGCAGAAAAGGTTAAAACGATCAATTTTCACAAAGTATATAAATGTACAGTAATATAGTCAGAAGGAGCATGTAAAAATGTTTCGAAATAACCACATGTAAGACTTTGATGCTTAAAATGTTTAGGGAGAAATGGAATACTGGTGTGTATTTTTTCTTTAAAATACCAATACACAGTTTACATAATATGTTTATGTTCCTAAATTAATATCATTTATGACCTTCAGATGTGTTATGCTCCTATTCTTTTTATGCTCAGCTACTTTCCCTTTAGTGGTAAAATTCCATATAAATATTCAAAATCTTAGCAGATTAAAATGTGCACAGTAAAGAGATTAAATGATTAAATCTTTTCACTACTGACCAATGCACCACGAGTGCCCCTGTTGGTCATTTTGGCCAGTCAATCATGTATCGCGGTACGCCGCGGTGGTTTGTGGGTAGATGCGTGTGGTACAGGTTTCTACGCAAACTTTGAAAGGCTGCATCTGTATTGCATGGGTGCTTCAGACTTGTGGAAAAGTTTTGGTGTTTATTTAGGTTCTTCTATGTCCTCATCAAGACAGTGCTTGGAAACAATAAAAAGCAAACAAAATGTGTGAGTACATGTGCAATTCAAATCCAGGGAAGTTGTGCTTAAGCTCTGTAGTGCACTAGTAAGACATTATCTAGAATACTGTGTTGAGATAAGGAAAATATATAACAAATTTAGCAGTTTTGGTCAGCATATCATAGAAAAAAATATAGTCCTAGATCTATTAATTATAGATCATGATTCCAGATCACAGATGTTTTGTCACTTTTTGCATTCTCTTCTAGCTGCAGTGCACAGCCAGGAGCGGCCCACAGCCGCAGTGACCCCAATCCAGGCCCAGAGTCCTATGGCCCTCATTTCATCTGTCTCTGTGGTCCCCCACCTCTCTCTTCATCCTGCCCATCGAGCCTATGCTGTGTCCACTGTTGCCAAACATTCAACAGGGCCTGTGAACTGTGCTACCACCTCCCTCACACGCCCCAGTATCAATGCAGACGTACTGGAAGGAGAGGAGCATGTGAGGCCAATTGCTCCTGTAAGTGATCAGCCTACTTCAGCCAACAGGCTGGACAAAGAAAACAAGGTGGGCTTCTGTGTTCTCTCTTACACAGATAACAGGCATGTAAAAACACATACATTACATTTGATTATACATTATAGATTGTTTGACATGTCTTGTCTGCTTTAGAATCATATGAGTTAAAAGTCATCTGCATAGGATATCTTTTTTGTTATTATATTTTATATATTGTTTTTGGATAGGGATCTTTGAAGTTGTATGATAACATTTGTGTGTTGTATGTTTTCAGAAAAAATGTTCAATAACTTTGATTGTCAATTATAGCAAACTAAAACTGCATTTAAGGAACTGAACAGTAAATAGGCAGTATGAGCACTATAATGTAGTGCAGCTGTGGATCTTACAGAAGTCCTTTTCACCTTGGTATTATGTTAATTTCAGTAAACACATTCTAAAGCACAACAGCTGTATAGGTACAGCTATATGTGGTAGAGACAGAGTGAAAAAAGACATCATAATAAGTTACAGCCTGCCAGGCTATCCAGGCTATACTTTATTCTTCATGGTGGTTTACCAATATGGTTGGCTTCTCAGATTCCAGAGAGCACACCACAGGGCAATTTGAAAACCTGTGTTTGGCTGTACTATTTGTCTGATCTTCCGAAGAGCAAATTATAGACTTCTCTCCATTTCGTACTTCTCCCTTGAAGTACTGCTTCTCCCTTGAACTCTGAATATTGTTTGATTACTTTGCGCCTAAAAATCTCCACCTCATTTTTGGAAATTTAGAATTTCAACTTCTAGTGATTGATTGATTATAGCCACTGGATTTGAAATAGCTACTTGTGTGTTTTTTCCCATTTTTGCCAGTAGCTGTTTCTCAAACCACACACATGAAAAGGAAATAGTAAAAGACAAACTTCTCTAACCTTCACATCTCCAAGACACATCTTTTAACTCATCAAAGGCTCTTAGTACTGTAGGTTCAACACCATTTGGAGGAAAGGTGCTTCCATCACAGACTTTACTATGCAGAGAGGTAGGCATGTGCCTGCAAGTGCCAGGGAGGCCACTTGCACTGTCTTGCTGAGAGTAAAGATAGCACATAGCCTAGTGTACAACTCGTCCAATCATACACTGCTGCTTGTGGGGAATCCATGTTACTGTCAGGTAGTGATCTTTACAGGTTAAGTCATTCTGTTTATATATATACATTTTTATTGTTTTTCATAAAATACACTTATCACTCCAACTGCAGAAAACTTTGCTTTAAATTCAAGCCAGTTAGACCCCATACTTGTCATATTCGCCCAGATTACATATGACAGAGTCCTTCAAAAGGCAGCTTTTTTTCATTAGATGTTTGAATTACAATGGAGCACTTCAGTGGAGCTCTCACTGGACTTCAAGCATTCCTGTTTCATTTGCAGCAAGACTTAATTTACTTAAGAGTATTTACTGCTTAAGTGTGACTGTTTGCTCAAACTTTCTGTGATGTCTTGCAGAAAGAGAAAAAAGGTCTTTTGAAGCTGCTGTCTGGTGCTTCCACAAAAAGGAAACCCCGTTTGTCCCATCCCTCCTTCCCAGCTCTGGAGTCTGAGTGGACAACTGCAGAGCCAATGCAAGGGGCAATTGGACCAGAGATCCCTACTGGTGCTTTTAACCATTGTCACACTGTGTCCTGTCCAGTTGAATCAGAGGGGGTATACTCTTGTACTGAGGGGCTGCAACGCAGGAGTAGCTCACTGGATTCAAACGTGCCTATTGCACCTCCACCTCGACAGCCCTGCTCCTCTCTAAACATCCTGCTCCAAGATGCCAGACCCATTGTGTGCGAGAGGTACTGGAAAACTGCTACAAGACATTTCAGGCGCTGCTCTCGGTCTTTGTGTTTTGTTTTGTGACTAAAAAGAATTTATAAAATTACACAATTTTCAGATGTAATACTAGCTCAAAGCAAGTTTGCCTGACAAGAAGAATAAAAAGCTGGTATTAGTTGATTGATGATAGTTGCCTCTATCATGTACTAGCTAAGTTGTATCCAGCGAATCTGTCTATTATCTGTAGTCTATAGACTTAAAAAAAGGAAAACAGATAAACCATTTATATTATAGTGGTTTAAAAAAAACATGTTGATTGTTTGTATGCTATGTAAATGGAACAAAATATAATGTAAATTGGATGCATCTTTTAAAATGCATATTAATAACCAATAACTCTACAAATGTATTGTTTAAAAAAAATGATACATTTGTAGTTAATTCTAACATTACAAACTAAATAAATAAAATAAAAATTATCATTGAAATTAGTCATCAGGTTCTGATACTTAATGTACTACTATTCAGAAATACAAAATTCTCTAAAACAGATACTAAACTAAGGGGGACTTATTTCCCTACTCAGAATAATCCAATAGTATACAGAGATTTCTTCCAACCTGAAATATAGCACAAAGAGGAAGTCCATATTTCCAAGAAACATCAACACATCCCTCTTCAAAACTGATAATATATTCCTCTTTTAGTGTTCAAATTGAGTGCTCAGTTTTCTTTCTAGACATTGTCTGGTATCTCGGTCTGTTGAAGGAAGTTTTGAAGCATTTTGTTCTACCTCAAGTCAAGTCTACTGTATGTTTTTTTTTCTATTGAGTCCATCTGCAAACAATTGGGTTATTGGTTTAACCCAGAATCAGTTTTGTCTAATTAAGAGATTAGTACAACTGATACTTGCTACCACAAGTAAGACAATTGAAAAAGGGATCAGTTTACGCAAATACTCAAAGTATGCCCATTGTTTTAAATATTGCATTGTGCCCTTTTGATATGGAATAAATGAATATCATATGGAATTTAAACACTGGATACACCTGAGGTACACAATAATATGCAATCTGGCATTCTCATACATTCATAAGTTATGTTATATAAAGGTGGTATTGTCCTGAGAATGAGAATTTCATTATCAGACTTGCAAAAAATAAGCCTGTCCTGGTCACTACACAATCCTATCCACAATCTACAGATGCACCCATTCAAAATGCACGGTACAACCCCGTACCGCACGCATTTACCCACAGTTTACCGCGTTGTATGTGATTTGGCTGGCATGACAGGGGCACTCGTGGTGCATTAGTTGTTAGCGAAATGATTTAATCATTTAATCTCTTTACTGTGCGTGTTTTAATCTGCTTAGTATTGAATATTTATATGGAATTTTACAACTAAAGGGAAATTTAGTAGCTGAGCATAAAAAGAAGAGGAACATAACACGTTTGAAGTTAATAAACGATATTAATTTAGGAACATAAACATATTATGTAGACTGTATATGGCTGGAATTGGTAGTTTAAATTAAAAATACCACAGTATTCCACTTTCTTCCTTCCAGCGTCAAAGTCTTACATGTGGTTACATACTGTGGTTATTCTGGAAAAGTTTTGACATGCCCCTTCTGACTATATTAAGTTTATATACTTTGTAAAAAGTTATAATGTTTTAACCTTTTCTGCGAATATGCTCATTATCGCAGTAAACAAAAGCATACTTTTTAGAATTTGATTAATAGGGAATATAATATGGAATCACGTATCTAAAGAAATTAATAACAATATAATTATATTCATATACTGTAGCTCAAATCCTGCTTAACTAAACATTAGACACAAGAAGAGTATTATTGGACAATGTTGTGAGGCTCTAACGGAATTCCAAAAACAGCACCTATATGAAGACTTTTCAGCAGCAGTGGGAGCAGTATGACTCATTGCTGGGGAGAATTGGGAGGTTGGAGACACTCCTGCAGAAGCCGGAGACAGTACGTTCCGGCAATCAAACGCTAGGTCAGCTGTCTCCGAACAGACCTTCATCTCCTGATAAGTGCCTCTCCCCGCCGTGCAGGTTGCTGTACTTGGTGGAATGCGTATCTCCACACAGCCCTCCGCCGCCAGCAGAGCACACACCGCCTCAGGACACTCCATCCCGGCCTCTCTGCTCACCACCGCCAAGGAATTGGCTGATGCTGTCCCCGCTGTCTAGCTCCCCTCAGGAAACACCATCTATACAGCGGAATTCACAGATGCCAATGCAATGTACAGTTCTCCCAGATATCCAACTTTTGCCCATCAGTCAAGAGAAGGAGGAGAGATTGTATGTGCAGTGCATCGGCATAGTTGGGAAAGCCAGAGCCGACCGCTACGCCGGTCTTCTGTTTCATAATCTTGTGACTTTTGAAATTTACTGGGAGTGGACCACATCCGTAAATTTCGATGTGTCCAGAGGCAAAATGGCCTTGCCTTTCAATCTCTGGGAAAACATTATCGGCATGGTGAATTGGAGATGCTCAAAAGTTGCTTTGTACGATTGGAAACGAATACGTGATCGGATCAACGAAATGCTTGAAAGAGGCGCACTTTTCCTCTGGTTTAACAGTCTGCAGAAACAAAACAATCATTTAAACAAGAGAGTGTGGCGTTACTTTTTGTCAATTAAAAAATAAAGTATTTTTGTGTCAAATTAGTTGTCTTTCTTTCAGTTGGGTAAGCATGATTAGAATGAAGCAACAAGGGGTCATTGTTATGATTTCTCTATTATAATCAAAACCCCCAAATCATTTAATTTTGGTTATTTTGGAAACATTTTGACATGTTCCTTATAACTACACTGCTGTCGATATTGTAGCAATAGACAAAATGAAACACTTGGAGTTTGTAATGTAGGGATTTCTATATGTCTTTATTTAGTGGTTTCATTAGTGACAAAGGCTAAACTTTCAGCTTCAGTTACGCAAACACCGTATGGTCGACATTACAAGTATTGTGCGAGCTGGCTTGCCAGGGCGGAGACGTCACTGCCTTTCATGTGAATAGCAGGGACTTGATCTGGCGGGGGAGAAGGGCAGATTTCACTGTAGCTCAACTGGCTGGTTCCCTGTTAAGTAATGCCAGAGGCCTGGGTTCTATCCCTGAGCTGGTAGGGTGCCTACCCATGTGAGCCTGAAAGCACTATATTATTAATAATACCTTCCATGTTGCATTAACATTGGAATGTTCTTTTTAACAAGTGTAAAAATAGGCAATACACAACATCTCCTCCGTAACTCTTCAATTTACAGAGAAATTCTGCCAGAGCCTCATAACATTGTCCAATAATACTCTTCTTGTGTCTAATTTTTAGTTAAGCAGGATTTGAACTACAATATATGAATATAATTATATCATTATTAATTTCTTTAGATACGCAATTGCATATTCTATTCCCTATTTATCAAACTCTAAAAAGTATGCGTTTCTTTTACTTTGATAAAGTGTTCATAGAAAAGGTTAAAGCATTTTAACTTTTTATGAAGTATATAAACTTAATATAGTCTGAAGGAGCATGTAAAAACTTTTTCAAAATAACCACAGTATGCAACCAAATAAAAGACTTTGATGCTTAAAATGTTTATGAAAAAAACGGAATACTGGTGTGTATTTTTTATTTAAACTACCAATACCAGCAATATACCGGCCCTGTCTCTCTCACACCTGAAGAAGGCTCCACGGCCGAAATGTTGTGTTCTCTTTCTTCTTTTTTTCAGCATGGAATAAACCTATTACTTGTTCCTTTCCAGCCATATACAGTTTACATAATGTTTCTATCCCTACATTAATATCATTTAAGACCTTAAGACACATTATGCTCCTCTTCCTTTTATACTCAGCAATTAAAATTTCCCTTTAGTTTTAAAATTCCATATTAATATTCAATATTAAGCGGATTTAAATATACAGAGTAAAGAGATTAAATTAAGCAATCATTTCACTAACAACCAATGCACCACGAGTGCCATCTGTCAGTCATTTTGGCCAGTCAATCACGTACTGCGTTATAACGCGCTAAACCGTAGATAATTTCGCACAGCACAGGGTTTTACCATAGATTTTGAATGGCTGCATCTGTATATATTTTCAGTGTGGTTGCTTTTGTTAATCTGGTTGTACTGTACGGAACGATATTCAGTCTGGTTTAAATTTTGTTTTTCTATGTGTTTCTCAAAGGTACAGAGTGATGGTGTCCTACCCCGCTCAGAGCGAGAATGAGCTGGAGCTAAAGGAAGGAGACATTGTGTTTGTGCACAAGAAACGAGAGGATGGCTGGTTCAAAGGCACACTTCAAAAGAATGGAAAGACGGGTCTTTTCCCAGGCAACTTTGTTGACAGTATTTGAATTTATTACCTTTCAAACTGGGTAGCAGATTGCCCTAAACAACATCTTCAGCACAATCTTTAGCATACGTTTTCTGTCAATCTAAAAGAACATAGAACTGAGGGCAAAATTGTAGGAAAAAATCTAATACTTGAACAGTGTACAAGATTTGTGAAGGAACACATTAAATCTGTTAAGTCTATTTCTGTAACATTTTAAAGCAGACATTTCATATTGTATGCCTTATTGTGGCACAGTATTGTACATGGAAACGACAAAATAAGCTATTTATAGTGATTATATAAATCTAACTTATTTTGTTTTAGTACTTTTTAAGCAAAAGCTTGAATTCAATTTACATACTATAATGTAAATAGTATAAAGTTTAGGGCTGTTAAACTATGTAATTTCTAAAGTTGTGTCATGTACTTCTCTTTTTTGTTAGAAGTATCTATTTAGGAATACAGATGCAGCCATTCAAAACAAGCGGGCGATACTGCATTATTTTGCGGTGCGCTTTACGCAGTCTACCGCGAGTTACCTTAAATTCTCCTATAGTACCGCAAGTAAAATAATAGTATCCGGAATTTCCGCAAGGTGGAGCTAATAAAGCTCAACTTCTCATGTTTGAGCTGTCGCCATCAAAGTCTTTAACGAAGATATTACTAATAGTATTAATAATGAATGACCTTGGACAAGCTGTAAACTCAAAGTATTGCCCTGGTCCACATTCTTTTTTTCATTGACCATCTTTGTAAAAGTAACACCACAGCATTTCGCAATCACGCATTTGTTTCCAATCATGCAAAGTACAGTAATTTTTGAGAATCTCCGATTCACCATGCCTTTCACATGCTCATAAAAGAGATTGATTTAGGAACATAAACATATTACTGTATGCAAACTGTACTGTATACAGTATGTATATGTATATTTAATGTCTTTACTGTGCCCGTTTAAGTATTGAATATTTATATGGAATTTTACCACTGAAGGGAAATCTTAGTAGCTGAGCATAAAAAGAATAGGAGCATACTGTAACGCGTGTGAAGGCCATAAACGATATTAATTTTGGAACATAAACATACAGTATTTGGCTGGTCTCGGTACTTTAAAGAAAACATACACACCAGTATTCTATTTCTCCCTAAACATTTTAAGCATCGAAGTCTTTAACTAACGTGATACCGGAGTCAACAAGCATACTTTTAGAATTTGATTAAAAGGGAATATAATATGGAATCGCGTATCTAAAGAAATTAAGAGCATAACACGTGGGCGGCGTAGCGGTCGGCTCTGGCTTTCCCATCTACTGTATACCAATGCACTGCAAGTACAACCCCCCTCTCTGCGGGAGTGCTGGCTGTGATGAATTAAACCGGTTTCACAGGTATTTTCAAAGTAGAAGGGGGCGAGATTTCCAGCGAAAGACACCTCCCCCCCTCCAAAACCCAGTAAGTACAATACTTACTAGTTAAGAAAGCTAGGCTCCTCAATGAAATCGCTTTAACATGCTAACGCGTTGGTGTAACAGTCCGGGCGTGGCAAGCTTCTAATGTCAACCTGACTACGGCGAAAGGAACCCTTCTTTCATTGTAAGACAATGAACATATTCTAGCCCTAAATGAATTAATAGCAAACATGGTTTACATAAAAGACATTTTTCCAAGAAAGTTTAGCCTTTGTCATTAATGAAACCACTAAATGAAGACATAAATATAGAAATCTTAAGATTTTTAAAATACATGACTTTGCTAAAATTTATTTAAAAATAAAAACGATTACAAACACCAGCGGAGAGACAGAACAGGGGAGGGATGTTGGTTTTGCATAAGGGGTGGGGCTATGGAAATGAGGTCTATTGGGAATGTGGAGTTACATGTTCTGGCTGTTTGTGAATTATCGTTGTTGAGTATGGAGTGTTGAGGTATTGATTTTGTGTAATGCTTTATGTTGAAAATTGAGGTGGATTTTGTTTATGATAAAGAGGATAAACTGGGATGGGAGGAGGGTTTGGTTTTGCATAAGGGGCGGGGTTATGATAATTGGAGGAATTTGAGAGAGTTTGCGGGCTATTTTTGGTTTGTATTACGAATAATTCGTACAAGATATTGAGATTTGTTGATAATTGGAGGACGGTTTTGCTTTAATGGTTTGATATATTTGATTTTGTATTGTGGTTGTTATCTATGTTTTTGGTTGGTATTATGTTTATATGGTTGTTTTTGTTGGTTGGTCGTTATTATGGTTATTATGTTTATTGTGTCATTTTTGATTATTGGATGTAATCAAAAGAGAGAGAGAGAGCGAGCGCCTTCTTTTTACTTTTGTAGCCAAAGGGCCTTGCAGATGAGATTCCCTTCCCCCTACGGAAAGACAGACACATGTTTTCACAGTTTAGAAGCCGCTCTTCAGACGCAGGCGAGCGAGCAGCCCCTAGATAAAACATCAACTTTATTTAAACTCCAACGAAAGTATTAATGTTTTTTTAATCAATAAACGAGCCCTGCTAATAAAGCGAATTGGATTGAGAGGGGGGGAGGGCGAGAGAGAGAGAGAGGGGGGCGCGAGCGAACGAGCGAGAGAGAGAGAAACACCCAGGGGTGCAGAACCAGGGAACTATTTACATATTAAAACTATTTCCCAAATTTAATATGTGCTTTTCTATATTTATTGTCAATTAATTGTCCATAATATTGCTATTCTACTTTTTCAAAGAAATGTTTGTTAAAAGAAAAAGTCACAGCATCAGCTGGATTTGAACACACAACCTCTGGTTTACAAGTCAGGAACATAGACCACAGTACCACTAGCAAAGCCACACAAGAAGAGGTGAAACAGCCCTACTCAAACAGAATCAACAGACTATATATATATGTTGCAGTATATGAATATAATTATATTGTTATTCATTTCTTTAGATACGCGATTCCATATTATATTCCCTATTAATAAATTTCTAAAAGTACGCTTGTTGACTCCGGTATCACGTTAGTTAAAGACTTAGTTAAAGTTAGTTAAAGACTTCGATGCTTAAAATGTTTAGGGAGAAATGGAATACTGGTGTGTATTTTTTCTTTAAAGTACTGAGACCAGCCATATACTGTATGTTTATGTTCAAAAATTAATATCGTTTATGGCCTTCACACGCAGAAAAGCTTAAAACTACAACTTTTTATATACATGTTATATCACATGTTAGTTAAAGACTTCGATGCTTAAAATGTTTAGGGAGAAATGGAATACTGGTGTGTATTTTTTCTTTAAAGTACTGATTCCTGGAATCTGACTGGCTGACACCCTTCTGAAGTGGTACCATAATCTCTGGTATATGGAAAAGAAAGCGTAGATAAAAAAGCTTGGATTCTCATGTATCTGATACAAGTATCTTTTAATACAGTCTTTGCTGTGCTCTTGAGGATCCTTGTGATATTTTGAGCTCTGATTGAATGATAAGTGTCGCAGTTTAAATAATTTTTGTTGTTAAAATTTATGTAATGCTCTGTTAAAAGCAAGGGGGGTTTTTATGTCTGTTACAGTAAAAGAAAATGCCTGACAAAGTAGGGCTTGGACAGATTCCAAGTGCTTGAACAAATGTGCTAAAGAAATGAGCAAAAAAAGTCATTTATTCCTTTATCATATTGGCTAGCTAATGTCCTGTCCTCGTTAGTTAGATCAACGAAATGCTGTGGTGTTTGTCAGAGAAAAAAATAAAAGTATTTTCGTTTAAAATGACGGTTAGAAAGAATGTGGACCAGCGTAATACTTTGAGTTTACAGCTTGTCCAAAGTCATTCATTATTAATACTATTAGTAATATCTTTGGTAAAGGCTTTGATGCATAAAATATTTCTGCATAATTAAAATATTTATGATAAAGGTAGGTTGTGTACTTTTGTCCAACTGAGCAATCTTGCTTTCATAAAATATACCAACTTTTTAATGACTGATGATTAACATGCTGTAATACACAGTTTAAATTTAAAAGCTCAAATGCTGTACATGAGAGGTTAAGCTTTATTGGCTCCTCCTGGTGGTTTTACAAGGTGATTCCGGATACTTTCCGGCATGACGTCAAATGACGCGTTACACCGCATGATACTGTGTTTTCATGCGACACGCCCACCGTGGTGTACCGTGAAATACCCCACGCGTTTTGAATGGCTGCATCTGTATGTATATCGTTATACGTCAATTATACATCTATGATTATATGTTCATTATACATAAATGGTTGGAGTTCTATTATATGGATACATTTAGAGGACTATTAAGGGGGTGTCCTCCCCGTTGGGGTGTAACCCCGGCGTCCTTGCCAAATTTCCCCATTGTCCCTTACCAATCACGGCCTCCTAATAATCCCCCTCTATGAATTGGCTACATTACTCTGCTCTCCTCCCCACTGATAGCTGATGTGTGGTGAGCATTCTGGCGCACTATGGCTGCCGTCGCATCATCCAGGTGGATGCTGCACATTGGTGATGGTGGAGGGGAGTCCCCATTACCTGTAAAAACGCTTTGAGTGGAGTGTCCAGAAAAGCACTATATAAGTGTAAGCAATTATTATTATTATTATACATATACCTGTATGGTTAAAGGTCTACTATACATAAAAAAAGGTTTTATAGGTGTAGAAACTAGTAAATCAAACCAATGATTTGGTTTAGAAATTTATTTTGAAAACATACAATCATTTACACCTGAAAAATATTTAGTTCAAATTGTACATTATATACAATATTGTAATCAACATATGGCTATCATCATAAAAAACACAACTAGTAAACTTCAGCTACAAATTTAAGTAACATGGTGATAAATATATAAAGTAAAGACAAACACAAACTAATTACATGAACATGCTAATATTTAACTCAAAACCACATTTCGATTCAAATATAAGTTTTAAAAATTACAACTTCTATATTTCCAAGAAAATATTATTACAATGTGAAGTTAAATCCATTTTTACTGTCCACCATTCGCAAAGCCCTGTCTAATTGTCCTAACAGAACCAGCAACTTATCATTTCCAGTGTCCAGACTTCCAGGCCCCCTGCCTTGCTTACGCATTCTTCAAATAATGCATTGAGTGCTCCTTATTTCTTTTTCTGTTGCTGTTGGGTTAGACTTCAGCACCGCAGCTAGGAGACAATTTTATAATATAAGTACTCAAATTAATTATGATTAATCTCTTCTTGAATGTAATCTCAAAAAAGGTTTACTAAGCTCAAAGCTTAATCAATGTATTAAATTTAGCTTGCATCATAGTAATTGAGCAATAACGTCTGTCCTAATTAAAGAGTACCCAAAGTTTGAAAGTACAACATAGAATAAGAGTACCTTTAATTGCTCTATAAAGATTTGTGTCTCCCAGGCCCCTCTTTTGTCGTTGATCTTTCCAGTTTGTGCCAGCAAAGTTGAATTCCATCATCAGTTCATTTGTCTTAAGTCTGAAAACCAAATTCTCACTGAGCTTAGACATTTTTCAAGTGAGTTTCCACTCAACGTTTTTTTACTCAAATATTATTAAATCAAATAAATAGCATCGAATGTACTGCTGTAATCCTTTTATTTTAAGACAATTTTGCAGGTTTACACCTTGCAAATTCAGTGGTTAACACATCTATAAGCTAAATTTTGTGGATATTTTAACTTGATCAAAGTAAAAATGTAATGTAAAAACATTTAAAAAATCAATAAGCAATACCTTGACAACACTGTGAACACACTCTCTCTGACATCACTGCCACCTACTCTCTGAAGTTGGTTTATCTGGAAATAATATTATATTAGAAAAAATATTAGAAGCTAATTTTACTACTGGATCTTCATTAATCAACTTATCAGACATGCACATTACACCACCATTCAATGGAACAAACACATTTTCACGTATTAACTGCACTTTTCTGCAGTATTTGCTCAGCCTTAGAATACAAAGTGACCACATTTCAAAGTTTAAAAGTTGTAGTTACTTTTTAGAACATGGAGCTTTTTGTAAAACACTTTATTTTGGCATTAAAGGATAAGCAAGATTATACATTATAAACTAAAAACAAGAAAGTATACCAGAGATGGATCCTATTAATCAGATGTAGGCAGTCAAATTATGACCTATCTGTAACCTAGAATACTAGTAGTGAGTATTTTCTACACCACAGAGATAATAATAATTGCTTACACTTGTATAGCGCTTTTCTAGACGCTTTTACAGGTAATGGGGACTCCCCTCCACCACCACCAATGTGCAGCATCCACCTGGATGATGCGACGGCAGCCATAGTGCGCCACATATCAGCTATCAGTGGGGAGGAGAGCAGAGTAATGTAGCCAATTCATAGATGGGGATTATTAGGAGGCCATGATTGGTAAGGGCCAATGGGAAATTTGGCCAGTAGGTTACACCCCTACTCTTTTCAAGAAGCACCCTGGGATTTTTAATGACCACAGAGAGTCAGGACCTCAGTTTTACGTCTCATCCGAAGGACAGCGCCTGTTTACAGTATAGTGTCCCCATTGCTATACTGGGGCATTAGGACCGACATAGACCGCAGGGTGAGAGCCCCCTGCTGTCCCCACTAACACCTCTTCCAGCAGCAACTTTAGTTTTTCCCAGGAGGTCTCTCATCCAGGTACTGACCAGGCTCACACCTGCTTAGCTTCAGTGGGTTGCAGGGTGATATGGCTGCTGGCTATATAATATCATACCAGCAGCAAGGACTCGCTCGTGTGTACAGATCTCTTCCATTGTGCTCAGCCTCTTGATGTGGAATTGGGAGTCCAACGGTTCTGTACACCTTCCCACACGCCTCAATTCATCTCTGATCTCTATCAGGAGACTCAATACCCGCTTCTGAAACTCTGAAATCATTCACATTTTGTATCAGCATTTGAAAAGAATTAGGTCAGGATTTTCTTACACTATTATTATATTAGCATTACTGTAGTGTTGCTAATGTGCTACATGGAATTTATAATCTTAACAATTTAAAATTCCCACATTTGTAGTTGATTTTCTGTGATCTTCACCTTCACACTATTTTATGTGCCATTTATTGCTTATTAACGTACTATTTTTAATCAAAATAATATTAAGTAAGACCTGTATGTATTCAAATAGTATTATTATTATTTATACTTACTCATCAAAAGAGGATTGCTGAGATTTTTGCAGATTTCTTCTTTGTTGAAAACCGTGACGGTATTTAACCAAAATGGCGACTAACGAATATCAGCAATGCATTGTGGTATATAACCAGAAAAGTTACTGTGTTAAATATGTTTTCAATGTCAATAATATATGCGTTTATTAATGTTGTCAATATTACGGTTGCAATTTAACATTGATAGTACATTGCGGCAATGTGCCCCCTGCTGTGTGCTGATGTGCAACTTTAACGCATGCAGTTAGTAAGGAAACGGTCACTGTTGTAAGGTATTATATATAATGACATTATGGAATAGGATGGGGACAGGCCTGGCGTCATGGGGGGAGGGAGGAGTGTTGCCCCCTCAGTTCTGGGCAAAAGGATTTTTGAACACTTTCTCTAAAAAATGTTGTACTTTGTCAATGATCAGATAACACTAACAGTCACTCGGACTGTTTGATGCGCAGGAGGGCTATCTGTCCAGGAACTGCACATATCACTATTGTTATTGGGTGTCAACATTACGATCCTGTTTGACCAGGTGGACTGATTCCTTGCAGAAGTTTAACCTTAAACTTAAAATCGTTATGTAACTAGGACTAGTTATAGCAGTCTGTGCTTTCTGTTGGTTTTACAACTATTTTTTCTTAACGATTCAGAACCTTGTTACCATTGATGTAGCTGCAAAAATGAACGCTTGTGGTACTTTGTTGCTCCAGGCAATACTAACAGCGAGAGTGCCGATAAATGTGAAACTGAACTTCATTACAAATACCAGATTGCTAGTCGTTATCTTCTATCATGAAGCACTAATCAATGGCATAGTTGCAAGATTTCATTTGGGTAGCTGCAACGTACGGCTCCGTTTCAACCGAAATATCACTGCCCCCCTCAGAATTTCAGACGTCCCCCTACAGATTTTTCCCTGGGCACCACGCCCTGATGGGGGACGGGGTATCCTGGAAATGGTATCAACTTTTCTATAAAAATAAAAATAGAAAATCTATAGGAATTCAAACATTTTACTATTTTTTCAGGCAGGTGGCAAGATCCCCTCAGCAAAACCCCTGTATGCAAAGCTGTGTAAATAAATTACTGCAAAAATAATTTACTTCATACACTATGCAGATTGCCATATACTTAAGTTGCAGCACACACAATATATAAAAAGCCTCAGGCACTGTGTTAGATGTGTTTTTGACGTTATATATGCGTTTATTGACATAAATCAACTGTGGTTTATCACATCTTTGGAAAGCTGAGTTCAATTTCTCTAGCCACACCCAGGCCTGATTACTGCCACACCTGTTCTCAATCAAGAAATCACTTAAAAAGGACCTGCCTGACAAAGTGAAGTAGACCAAAAGATCCTCAAAAGCTAGACGTTATGCTGCGATCCAAAGAAATTCAGGAATGAATGAGAAACAGAGTAATTGAGATTTATCAGTCTGGAAAAGGTTATAAAGCCATTTCTAAAGCTTTAGGACTCCAGCGAACCACAGTGAGAACCATTATCCACAAATAGCGAAAACATGGAACAGTGGTGAACCTTCCCAGGAGTGGCCGGCCGACCAAAATTACCCCAAGAGCGCAGCGACGACTCATCCAAGAGGTCACAAAAAACCCCACAACAACATCCAAAGAACTGCAGGCTTTACTTGCCTCAGTTAAGGTCAGTGTTCATGACTCCACCATAAGAAAGAGACTGGGCAAAAATGGCCTGCATGGCAGAGTTACAAGACGAAAACCACTGCTGAGCAAAAAGAACATAAAGGCTCGTCTCAGTTTTGCCAGAAAACATCTTGATGATCCCCAAGACTTTTGGGAAAATACTGTGTGGACTGACGAGACAAAAGTTGAACTTTTTGGAAGGTGTGTGTCCCATTACATCTGGCGTAAAAGTAACACAGCATTTCAGAAAAGGAACATCATACCAACAGTAAAATATGGTGGTGGTAGTGTGATGGTCTGGGGCTGTTTTGCTGCTTCAGGATCTGGAAGACTTGCTGTGGTAAATGGAACCATGAATTCTGCTGTCTACCAAAAAATCCTGAAGGAGAATGTCCGGCCATCTGTTCGGGACCTCAAGCTGAAGCGCACTTGGGTTCTGCAGCAGGACAATGATCCAAAACACACCAGCAAGTCCACCTCTGAATGGCTTAAGAAAAACAAAATGAAGACTTTGGAGTGGCCTAGTCAAAGTCCTAACCTGAATCCGATTGAGATTGTGGCATGACCTTAAAAAGCGGTTAAGGCTCGAAAACCCTCCAATGTGGTTGAATTACAACAATTCTGCAAAGATGAGTGGGCCAAAATTCCTCCACAGCACTGTAAAAGACTCATTGCCAGTTATCACAAACGCTTGATTGCAGTTGTTGCTGCTAAGGGTGGCCCAACCAGTTATTAGGTTTAGGGGGCAATCATTTTTTCACACAGGGCCATGTAGGTTTGGATTTTTTTTTCCCTTAATAATAAAAACCTTCATTTAAAAACTGCATTTTGTGTTTACTTGTGTTATCTTTGTCTAATATTTCAATTTGTTTGATGATCTGAAACATTTCAGTGTGACAAACATGCAAAAAAATAAGAAATCAGGAAGGGGGCAAACACTTTTTCACACCACTGTACATATAGCCATATTTTCGCATTGACACATACGTATATTTGACGAATCACTGCCCACTGGGAGGAGTCTTTCCGGGTGACCTCGTTCAACTTCTTGTAGTCTACACAAAACCTCCATGAGCCGTCCTTCTTCCTGACTAAAACGACCCAGAAAGACCACGGACTCGCGGACGGCTCGATCACTCCCGCTGCGGCCATCTCCCGAACCTTCTCCTCCGCGGCCTCCCACTTGACGTAGGCCATCCGTCGTGGTGGAACACGAATGGGCCGCGCATCCCCGGTGTCAATCCCGTGCCGTGTGAGAGCCGTACAGGTGCAGTCCTCATCCCTCGCCGCGACCAAATCCTCGTTCTCGGTGTAGGCATCCTCTCACAAGGGACCAGTAAATGTAGGGGTTTTGTGCTTAACTGGGACAACTATTAATTGAAGCAGCAAGTCACAAAAATGATTCTTCTGATGGCTATTAGAATCATCCTTGCGGGATAACTCAAACAAGGCACTCACACGGATACTAATACACGAGAATACATTTATTAATACATAAAATGTGCATATAAACATAACAGATCCTATTGTGAGGGCAGCAGAATACAAAAGGTATATATTCAACCACGAAGAGTTACAAATACCAAGAGGGACATACGTTTAGTATATCATTCATTTAGACTGTTTCGTAAATGAACTTGGATACAACTTCTACACTAGATACTCAAAAGCAAGTACATCACTCTTAGGAATTAAATTGATATCAACTGGGGTTGAGGTAACAATTGAATTCTCGAGCTGTAATGCAGAATGTTGAATACTCATCCAATCTGTGTGGATTCAGATCTCCTGCGGACACAAAGAAGCAGTGGCAAGCTTGTTGCTGTGTCCGATCGGCGCTCTCTGGCTCGGTGCCAAGCAGTGGTGTTGCGGCTTGCGACGTGGTGGGAGAGATTTCTGCTGCGATGCGTTGCTGATGCTTTCTGAAGACCAGCTAGTTAGTGTTGGCTGAAACTAGCAAAGTTTGTGCACAAGAGAAAAGTGACTGCAGGTCCCTGCAGGTCACGCTCTTTAGGCAGGAAGAAAACCGGTTCGTTCCTGATGAAGCGCTGGTTCTGAATATTTATATTCAGATTGGGTTCACGAGGCTTGCTGCTGGCTAACCTCGGGTGGATCCTTTGGTTACGAGCTGGCTACCTCCATTCTCTACTCTTAGAACAAAGGAAAGTCCTGCACTCAGACACACTGGCCGTTACGTGGTGGTCCGGGCTGAGTCTGAGAATGTCCAGGAGGCGCTCTGAGGGACTCTGTGCTGCCTGTTTTACCTGGAGGAACCCCGGCCATTCATTGGTTGAAAGTTTCATGGGCATCAGAGACCCACATGGGGTTAACCTGCCCTACCAATTCATGATTGGCTGATGATGAGTAACAATGCACTCTGACCTTAGAGTTGTAAACAACAAGACTCCCTTGGAATTTCCCAGACTTTAAGGCGCTAGAGATGACCATTTATTAGGGTGGTTGATGTGTCTCAGCCTTGGGAGGTGTTCCTTTTCAGGACACTCTATCAGCTAGAAAAACAACTTAAATCTGAACCAAATGGAATGGCCTCTCTGTGTCCAGCACCACTGAGATGAAGGAGAGAGGGACTGGCAAAGGAGCAGCAAACTTAATTCCTGTATTTTAATAAGCCTTGCCGCTACATCGGCAAGGAGAGACCGCAGCCGCCATTGCTGGTCTTGAGTGAGGCCCTCTCTGCTATGCCACAGCAGCTTCCCCGCAGCACGCCTTATCTCACCGTTGTTCTTGACCCCCGCATTCCCCCCAGTGGCCGCCCTGTCAACCGCCTGGCCGGGCGGCCAGGGAGTCAGCTCCGGCACGCTAGCCCCGACACCCGTGGCTCTGACAGGCCCCGGCGATGCCCGCTGCTGCCGCCTACGCTTCCCGCTCTGGTCAGCCTGCGCGCACCGGACACCTCCCGCCCCGCCCGGTGCGAGACTGATTCGTTCCCCCTGCTCCACCAACTCTCGCCGGCCCAAGTCAAGGAAACCACCCATCTGCTGCAGCCAGTCCAACCCCAGGATACAGTCCTTGCAGATTGGGGTGAGGTAGAAGGGGTGTTTCATCCTCGCAGCTCCCAACTGCACGGTGAGTGCCTGCTTGCCGAGGACACTCCTGGGCGATGTGCCCCCTCTCCCCACAGCGGTGGTAGATGACCCGCCGTCATCTCTCCCCCGCCGTCGCCGCGCTGGCCATCTCCTCCTCCACATCTGATTCCATGTGCGCCGCCTCCACTGCCCGGCAGGGAGCGCCCCGCTGTTGGTGCCTTCTGGTCTCCTCGAATACGGCATCAGCCTGCTCAGCCAGAGCCAGGGCCTGATCCAAGGAGCGGTCAGCATCACGTGGCGCTGCACCTCAGTTGGCGCCAGGGCCCGGATGAATGCCTGGAGTGCTATCTCCCGGTGGGCCTCCTCCGGGAGAGTAGGGTAACCCTGGCGGGCTAAGTAGGCCATGTCTGCGGCTACCGGATCCAGTGGCTCTCCTGCTAGGCAGCGGCGTTGGGCCAACCTCGCCCGCAGCAGCCCCGGCGCCTCCCCTCTCCTGCCGAAATGCCTCTGGAGGGCCGACGTCAATGCCACGTAGTTGTACTGCTGGTCCCCAGGTATATCCAGCAATGCCTGGCAGGCCTTCCCCTCCAGGACTGCGGCGAGGTGGCCCACCATCTCCATCTGAGACCAGCTGTTTGCCCAGGCCGTCATCTGGAACTGGGCCCCAAACATTTGCCATGGGACCTCCCTATTATATCGGCTCTGTCTCGCCGGCGCAGGCTGGTGCAGGGGTGGCGGGCTGGATCCTTCTGGTCTGGCATCTCCTTCCCGCCACACGGCCTGAGGCAACCCGGGGAAAGGCCCCCTTTTCGCTGAGTAGGTCGCCGTCGGGTAGCCCTGATAAAGGCTGTGGCCACTGGCAGTGCTGAGGGGTCGTCTCCGCTCCTGGTGGCTGCTTCTGACCCTTTAGGGGGTCACTCGGCTGCTGGGGGAACTGGCGCTTCTCCGAGTCCGACATCAATGGCCGTTCACTGTCCATCCTCCCGCTTCTGACACCAATGTAATGAATTCGGGTTCGGTGAGGACGAACACAGAGACTCAGACTTGTGGATTTTATTTACATATACATTTTGAAATATATATAATTAATAAAGATGTCTAAAATACTACATCCATCTTATTTATTTTATTTAAATATTACAGAAAGTGTCTTTATTTCTTAAAAGTACAACTGGCAAATCTGCTGGGAAATGAACTCAGCACCTAGCTCGCAGGCACGACAATGCTACCACTGAACCAAATCATGACTTGGTTTGAGCAGCCTGTATGGACATTTACATTAGCTTTAAAATTTCCATTGCAATGATCATGACAAAAAATGTAGTTAAAAAAGCACGTCAGAATGTTTCCACAATAACTACAAGACTAACAATAACTACATAAATTAATATCATTGATTACATTTGTCTTATAAATTGTGATCTGTGATAAGTTGACCCTAGAGTCAGAGAGTTGAACTGATGTCTGATATACTGCATCTTCAGCGAAGACCTCTTTGAAAGATTCAGTTGTCGAGAACGTTATAATGATTGTTACACGTGCTAATGAAACTTGAAAAATATTATTAGAGTTATGAATATAGATTACAATTGCAATTCGTAGATTGCACAGAAAGAAATTGCACCCGTTGTTTTCGTCACATTGAGTAATTAAAAGTACCGAGTTTGTTGGTACCTTTAAACTTTCTTGTCGACAGTCACATGAGCACCTTCTTGTATCGTAACACAACACTGGAAGGAGCACTTACTGCAACACAAAGTTGGAAGATGAGGTATTTATCGAGTAGGCCAGAGAAATGTTACACAGAGAAAAACAGTAAACTGTATACAGTAGTACTGTATAAACCAGTCTTTACCAGCATAATCTTCGCGTTAGGTCCTGTCCGGTATATTTCTTCGGAGGCTCCGACGAAAATGTATGCCCTCCTTCTTTTCTGCAATTACAAGTTGCATATTTCATTTCTAAAGATCAACCATAACTTAAACATCACACATATATGCATATTTTGTGATGATACATGTGTACAAATTTCATTGTGATGTTTGGAATTGCTTCTGTGACAGAATATCCTCAAATTCTGGTTCAAACTGTCGCCCCCAGAATCAAAATCTGCTTGAGGTGCTCATCAGTGAGTGATGTTCGATATTTAGGTTTTACATATTTCATCTTCGAAAATGTTTGTTCACACAAATATGTGGAGGCAAAGACAGAAATCATTCCACGAGCAAATGTTTTAATGTTCTTAAAACTCTTTTTAGGCAGCGATTTATAGAAGTTAAACAAATCCTTTCCCTTAAATAGATCCCTATACAAGTCATTCACAGCAAGGTCAATTACTTCGAGCTGCAACTCAGGCTGAAGATTTTGAACTTCACTTGCAAAAGGGTTCTGGAACAATCTTATGTTCTCTGAGATACTGTCAAAATTTTGAAAATGGTCCTGAAATTGCTGCTTCAAATGTGAAATCATGTTTAAAGCAAACGGAATTGGAAAATGTTTGGTACATTCATTTCAAAATGGTGTAACTGTTTAGTTATAGTTGGATGTAACCCAGTGGGCAGTGATTCGTCCAATATACGTATATATCACAGAGAAAAAACGGCTATATGTATATATACATTACCGCGATGTATAATCAACGTTGAATCGCAACTGTAATTTCGACAACATTAATAAATGCATACTGTATATAACATCGAAAACATATCTAACATAACACAGCGTCGAGGCTTTTTATATATCGTGTGTGTCGCAGTTAGGAGTATGACTGCAATCTGCATAGTGTACGAAGTAAATTATTTTCGCAGTAATTTATTTACACAGCTTTGCATACAGGGGTTTTGCGGAGGGGGTCTTGCCACCTGCCTGAGAAAAATAGGCAGGTGGCCTATTTTTATTTTCTTAAGAAAAGTTGATACCATTTCCAGGACACCCGTCCCCCATCAGGAGAGCTGTAAGTTGCAGCTACCTAAATGAAATATCGCAACTATGCCATTGATTAGTGCTTCATGATAGAAGGTAATGACGAGCAATCTGATATTTGTGATGAAGTTCAGTTTCACATTCATCAGCACTCTCGCGATTATTGCCTGGAGCTACAAAACACCATACGCGTTCATTTTTGCAGCTACATTGATGGTAACGAGGTTCTGAATCATTAAGAAAAAATACGACTGCTACAACTAATCCTAGTTATATAACAATTTTAAGTATAAGTATAAACTACTGCAAGGAATCAGTCCACCTGAGCAAACAGGATTTTAATGTTATACCCAATAACGACATGTGCCTTTCCTGGACGGTTAGCCCTCCTGCACGTAAAACAGTCCGAGTTACTGTTAGTGTCAGTTAATGTTATCTGACCATTGCCAAAGTACAACTATTTTTAGGGCACAAGTTAAGTAAGCGAAAGTGTTCAAAAATCCTTTTGCCCAGGACTGAGGGGGCGACACCTCCCCCCTGTGGCGCCAGGCCTGTTCCCATCCTTATATTCCATAATGTCATTATAATACTTTACATACAACAATGACTGTTTCCTTACTAACTACATGTGTTAAAATTGCACATCAGCACATAACAGGGGACACATTGCCGCAATGTATTATCAATGTTAAATTGCAACCGTAATATCGACAACAATAATAAACACATATATAATTGAAATTGAAAACATATCTAACACAGCATCTTTTTTTTCAAGATGGTGCCGTGTTAGTGGCAGCCTGCTACAGCAGCTCTGTGTCTTTTTGTTGTCTTTTTGTTTCTTTCAGTTAGTTAATGCTAGTGTGATAGTGTTTTTTCTTCATACCTTTGCCGGCAACTAGATTTGCGATCACAACACAATGGATACTAGGAAGCTGAGATACTTTTTCTTGTTTTTTCTGATACTCGGACCTCTGTTTCTATCGGGTTGCAATGCCGATAGCTACAGAGGCATTGTAAAACCCACAAAATTAGTATTAGTTGGATTTTGCTGATATAAAGTGACTTTGTGATTGTCGTGTTTTTTTTAAAGTCTTTTTTTTAAAGCTCTGGTTGTCCTTTTTCGATTGATAGCATGTTTTTGTGGTTTTGTTGGTAAAAAATGATTAGATATGACGCAAGAGTAAAAAATAAATGTTGATTTACACCATGGACGCTTGCGACTACGCCAAGCACGGGCTTCGTTTGATTAAATGAACATTTTTTTTTTCGGTTCTGAAAACGGTTTTGTGAAGCTCTAGTTGAAACTTATTCGATTGATAAAAGGTTTTCTGTAAAGGTTTTGTGGTTTTGGTGATGTAAAACGATAATGTGAGATGTTGCTTTTAAGTCAACTTTCTTAGTAAATACTGCGAAGGTATTAAAATATTAAGTTCTGAAGATCTTGTTTGATCCTTCATGATGCTTTTAAACTTGCATTTAACTCACAAAATTAGTATTCTATTTTTGATGCCAAAAGACCTGATTTGGAAATTCGGGACTTACATCCGACAAGATTTAACACTGAATTGATATAGTCGCTAAATGCTACATGTGCTGTGATCTTATGTCGCCTTTAGCCTGTAGATGGCTCTCCACCGTCATTTTTAAATGTAACTCATCCCGAAGGATTACTGTACATATCCTACGTGTTTTCTAAAATTTCTGCTGTAAATAAATTACAAGTTTTGGAATGCATGAATAACATTAAGATAGTATTGACGTATAGATGCGAGTGTGCATTTTACAGATAACTATTCATATCGCCTCTAATTGCCTTGCAGTATTTTTAAGTGAAAAACGTTTACAGAGTTAAAATACATCCAAAAGATATATTTGACGCTTTTATTAGCAGACCATTCTTGCAATGAAAGGTACGATGCATTCGTTAACACTGTAGTGAGACAATGTAACAGACTGTCAAAATCCTAAAGTATGAGAAATTTTACTGTAGCGTTTTTTAAATATGACCATCTGAACATGGCATGTCAGACTAAACACTGAAACACTGAAATAAATTATTTGCAGACAAGGACGTCACAGTCGTTTGCAGTAGGACAGAACTGACACCGTTTTATTTTTGGTTCTGGCAGCCCTTATGCTGAGAGGTGTTTTTTTTTCATAAGACAAATGTAAATGACCAGTGTGATGCATTGAATTTCATAGAAAGCACATACAGATCAATTTTGACTCCACATATGCAAAATTTGGATAGTGATACAAGATCCGGTTTAATGTAAAAAATAACAGAGAATCAATAGTTCACATCAGCTTAATTAAGGATGTCATGGTAGTTAGATGACAAACATTTAATTTAAAGAGCAAAACAAGAAACCAGTCATCGGGGTCTCCTCTTCCAAATCGTAAGTTACTTAACAAACTAAAATAGAAATACTGTACTGTAATTATGATGCAACGTTGACGTCCCCACAAATTTATTTAAAAGTAAAGTTATTTGAGAAACTTATTTTGTTTTATATCGTGGGGAATACCACAAAACTTAGTAAGCTTCGTTTTTCGTTATCATGATATTTCTACACATGCAAGTGAAACTTGAAAGGATTTGTCACTACTGAATTTAAATTATAATGTTTTGTTTCTGTTAGTATTACAAGGAGAATTGAACCCCAAAAAATCTCTGACATGTTACAAATTGCTGATGTGAAAGCTGAAATGATTAAGTGGTGAATGCAATACTTTAAAAACATATTATAAACAAAAGAAGGGGTGATAGGCCTTGGTATTGCAGTTAACGTGAGTAGGCGGGTCTAAACATATATGAATTTATCAATTTCTATCTACATATGTAGCAACTTTTTTTTATGTGCACTGAAACTGTAATCCGTAACAATGTAAAAAACTTCGTTATTTTCATTTATATGGTGGAGGGAAGTCTCCATTACCTGTAAAGCGCTTTCACTGGGGTTTCCAGAGAAGTGCTAGAGCTGCAGCCGTTCAAAACGAGCAGGAGATACCGCATTATTTTGCAGTGCGCTTTACGCAGTCTACCTCGAGTTACTGTAAATTCTCGTATAGTACCTCAAGTAATATAATAGTATCTGGAATTTCTGCAAGGTGGAGCTAATAAAGCTCAACCTCTCATGTTTGAGCTGTCGCCATCAAAGTCTTTAACGAAGATATTACTAATAGTATTAATAATGAATGACCTTGGACAAGCTGTAAACTAAAAGTATTGCCCTGGTTAAATAAAACTTCACTCGCACCAAATAAATTTATATTTCTAAATATCATAACATGATCGAATTTAAGTCATTTTAATAACAATGAATAGTCACCTATGCATTACAATATAAACATTTAAATTGATTTAAATCGCAAATGCGTGTTTAAATATATGTTTTTTTATTCACAATCAGACAAATGCAACATAAATTGATATCTTTGTCTTCTAAGTATCTTAATAAACTTTCAGCATAGCTTTCTCCCCGTTTAGATTTATTTTTCTTGGGATCTTGGGATCAAACGTGGAAAGATTCAATTGTTATCGTTTTTATTTTTTAAATACATTTTAGAAAAGTGTAATCTATACTAAAAAGCTGTACACCACCTGCTATAAAGATACATATTGTAATACTTTCGGGTTCAGATAGGACGGAGACAAGAACTCAGACTTGCGGAGTTAAAGCAAGTAAAAGCCTTTATTCTTCTTCTCCATCACCACCTGCCAGCCCGGCTCTCCCTCAGGGAACTATTTACAAGGAAAACGGATACCTGGCACAGTTGTTAGTATGCTTTTTGCTTTGTTTCTTTTTCATAAATACAACAGTAGTACCTGATGTCTCAGTGGCTTTCAAAATTAAATTATGCATGCAAACCTGTGAACTGGCCTGTGATACTGGCCATGTAATACCCTGCATTGTGGAATAATAGTTTATTTTAAAGGATAGAGAAAGCACAGAAAACAGGCAGTTAGATTGATCAGATTAGTATGAAAAGCCATTTAGCAAAGAGGGAATGAGAAGAGTGACAAACCAGTATACTTTAGATCTTTTTTTCTGAACCAGGGAAAATCTGATCATGTTTCTCTATAACAGTAATAAAAAACTTTATTTTATATATCACCTTTAAAAGTGGCATCTCAAAGCAATACAGTAGATGTAAAAACAGTTAAAAGGACCACAGATTACAAAGTAAATACCCAACACTGATTGTACCCATCTGTCATGCTAATAAAGCACCTTGAATTGAATTGAATTGAGAGGGGGAGGAGGGCGAACAAGAGAGCACAGCCAGGACAGGCAAATAAGATACACTCCACAGACATTCACAACAGCGACATATCATAAAACTTTTGCACATATTGTTAAATTATTACTTGTTTTTCAGGAAGTTAAAAAACACTTGAATTACTTATCCAGTCTCTCTAAATAAAATTATTTTTCAAGCAATGCAACTAACGTCAGGCAATGTGTTTTTTTTTTAATCCAACATTGACAGCCACACCTTATATCTTGTCATTCAGCTCTTTTTTCTCTATTTGAATTGTGGCGATTCAAACAACTTGGGATAACAAGTGGTCTCAAAGTCACCGAGCTCACAGAGCTTCAACAACAGATGACAACTTCCTTAGTCCTTCCTTAGTCTTCCTGAAATTGTCAGATTATGAGTGAATAAAAGCATTTTATTAAAAACACGTTTGCGTTTGTTTGGGAGCTATATTATGTATTTTTCATATGTAAGATATAATGATGTGTTCCTGCTTACACATCGCACGACTTTTAAAGCTAGAAAAAAAAAACGGTTTCGATTCACATTATCTGGCTGGCCTTGTTTTGTCAAAGGACAGCACATACTTTGAAAAGACCGCAAATGTATTAGCAAGGGTTAATTGCACTATGGACCGCACAAAGAAATTTAAAATAGTCTTCTTTAGGTGTGAGGGCAGGAGTGGATCGCAGCAGGCATAATCAGCAAATAACAAGAAAACAAAGAAAACAGGGCAGGTGAGACGAATATCCAGAGAGCAAGTGATCAGAAAAAGGAAACAATTGTTACGCCCGGGTAATAAAAGCATTTTATTAAAAACGCGTTTGCGTTTGTCTGGGTATTTACTTTGTAATCTGTGGTCCTTTTAACTGTTTTTACATCTACTGTATTGCTTTGAGATGCCACCTTTAAAGGTGATATGTAAAATAAAGTTTTTTATTATTGTTATAACCATTAATACTTTCGTTGGAGTTTAAATAAAGTGGATGTTTTATCTAGGGGACTTCTAAACTGTGAAAACATGTGTCTGTCTTGCCATGGGGGGAAGGGAATCTTTTTCCTCACCTTCAACCTTATCGCTCCCCCTTTACTCTCACCATCTGATTAAGAATGAATAAAAGCATTGTATTATTGTCTGGGTGCTGACAAAGTAAGCACTCTCTCTCTCCGCTGGCGTTTGTAATCGTTTTTATTTTTAAATACATTTTAGCAAAGTCATGTATTTTAAAAATCTTAAGATTTCTATATTTATGTCTTTATTTAGTGGTTTCATTAGTGACAAAGACTAAACTTTCTTGGAAAAATGTATTTTATGTAAACGATGTTTGCTATTAATTCATTTAGGGCTTACTGACAGAATTGCTGTTTTTTATGCATGCCAAAACATTTTGGTGCCGTCGTCTCCACTTTAAAGGTACCCCCTTGCTGGAAGAATTTTACCTCGGAACGTTTGCCCAGCGTACATAGGCACATCCCGGAATTTTGACTTCACTGTGTAATGAAGAAATATTAAAGACTACTTAGCATAGATAAAAAAGCTTGGACTCCCATGGACAGTATCTTATACACATATCTTTTTCTGTTGTCTTTGTTGATCTCTTGAGGATCCTTGTGATATTTTGAGCTCTCGTTGAATGATAAAAGTGTCGCAGTTTAAATAATTTTCGTTGTTAGAAATGATGAAACGCTCTGTTAAAAGCAAGGGAGTTTTTCTATCTGTTATGGTAAAAGAAAATGCCCGACGAACTAGAGATTGAACAGTTTTTCAGTGCTTGTACAATTGATGGAAATGTTCAAATAAATGTGCTGAAGAAATAAAAAAGTTATTCCTTTATCATATTGGCTAGCTAATGTCCCATCCTTGTTAGTTAGATCAACGAAATGCTGTGGTGGGTGTTACTTTTTGTCGGCTGGGCAGCTTGTCCCCCCCTCCTGCTGAAGACTCGACCACTTGAAAATACCTGTGAAACCGGTTTAATTCGTCACAGCCAGCACTCTCGCAGAGAGTGATGAAGAACACATGAAAGACTTTGGTGCTTAAAATGTTTAGGGAGAAATGGAGTATTGGTGTGTGACTTGCAGAGTTAAAAGCTGCCTTTATTTTATTTCTTTCCGTCACCACCTGCCAGCGAGCTCTCCCGCGCCCCGACCAGAGAGAGACACACGATGAAAAAGCACATTGTGCTGCTGTAATACAGTTTAAATTGTATTTCATTGCACTTTGACAGATCGTCTTTAAATCAACTGTTGATTTAAAGTTTGACAGTAAATGTTTATATTGTAACGCATACAGCCTCCATTTCTTAATAAAAATGTAAACAATCATTTGCGCAGCCTAAGAGGGGGGGTCTGCTCTCACAATTCTCTATACACTCAAGTGAAAAATTTATAACGCCAATGTAAACGTCATATTTACAATTTGTTGATACTAAAAATGTTAAGTTCTCTAAAGCTTTGTGATAGTTTACCCAGTTTACCCATTGTTATTAAAAATGACTTGGATTCGAACATGTTGTGATATTTAGAAATATAAAAGTCAATTAATTGTCCATTTCTATATGTATGTCTTTATTTAGTGGTTTCATTAGTGACAAAGGCTAAACTTTCTTGGAAAAATGTCTTTGCTGTCTTGCTGATAGGTTAAGCTTTCGAAACGCAGCCCCAAAGTCATGTGACTGGACCCCTGGGTGTTCTACACCTCTGGGTGTTTCTCTCTCTCTCTCCCGCGCTGTTGGCGGGCGGGGGCTGTGTGTCTCTGGTCGGGGGTGCGGGAGAGCCGGGCTGGCAGGTGGTGATGGAGAAGAAAAATAAAGGCTTTTACTTGCTTTAACTCCGCAAGTCTGAGTTCTTGTGTCCGTCCTATCCGAACCCGAAAGTATTACAATATGTATGGTGTACAGCTTTTTAGTATAGATTACACTTTTCTAAAATGTATTTGAAAAAAAACACACACACGAGAGAAGCAGGAAGCAGAAGCAGGGACAGTTGTCAGAAGGAAAGAAGGTGACTATTCGTTGTTATTAAAAATGACTTAAATTCGATCATGTTGTGATATTTAGAAATATAAAAAGTCAATTAATTGTCCATAATATTGCTATTCTATTTTTTCAAAGAAATGTTTGTTAAACTAAAAGTCACAGCCCTAGCTAGATTTGAACACACAACCTGTGGGTTACTAAACAGGCACATAAACCAGTAGGCTACTGGGAAGTCACAGGAAGAGAGAGGTGAAACAGCCCTACACAGCCCTGTCGCAGTACACGAATATAACTATATCGTTATTAATTTCTTTAGATACGCGATTCCATATTATATTAGCAGAAAAGCTTAAAACTACCACTTTTTTACACGCTATTTCTCATGTTAAAGACTTCGATGCTTAAAATGTTTAGGGAGAAATGGAATACTGGTGTGTATTTTTTCTTTAAAGTACCGAGACCAGCCATATACTGTAATACTGTATGTTTATGTTCCAAAATTAATATCATTTATGGCCTTCACATGAGTTATGTTCCTATTCTTTTTATGCTCAGCTACTAAGATTTCCCTTCAGTGGTAAAATTCCATATAAATATTCAATACTAAAACGGGCACAGTAAAGACATTTAAATCTTTCTATGACCGACCAACGCACCACGAGTGCCCCTGTCGGTCAACCAATCACGTACAGCGGTATTTTGCGTCATCGCGTCACGATTACCTCCGGTACGTGTCTGTGCCGCGCACTTTGAATGGCTGCATCTGTATATAACTGAAAGGATATTATTATTAATCACATAAAAATTGGGAAGAAGTACAGTTATAGCCAGGTTTGGTGAAATTATAATTTACCGTGCATCGGTAAAACCTCGCACATCTCTAATCTATTAGCCTAAAGTTGCACACTAGTGCATATTTTTTATAATACAAACACACACAGAAGGCTACTCTTTCCTCATATATCCACAATGTCCTCCTTGGATCCATGGCAGTGATGCAGCATCCAACTCAGATGGTACCCAGCCTGTGCACCATCTGGACATGTGGGGAGGAATCTTTGTGTACACTGTAAGTTTTTTACTATGAGCAATCAATAATATTTAAATTAGCACTGTAATAAGTTGTTGCACTTTTCCCTGCATCTTGTAAAAATATATTTTAATTGTTCAAATATGCATTAAATCTGACTATCAGAAAATAAGTTAAATACAAAATGAAAGAAAAAATAGGGTAAAATATAATTCAAAATAGTTTGCTAACAATGTTTACTGTTTATAGAAATAAAATGAATTAACTAAGGAATAGGATGACACAGTTGTTAGCATGCTTTTTGTATGTTTTTTTCATAAATACAACAATAGTACCAGATGTCTCGGTGACTTTAAAAATTACACTATGCATGCAAACCTGTGAACTAGAAAAATAACTAAGCTACCCATCCATTTCTAATGGTGGCGAAATGGTTAGCGTTGCTATCGTACAGCACAGGGGCCCTCGGTTCATCCTCCTGCCATCCTGTTTGTGTGGAGTTTGCATGTTCTCTTTGGGTTCTGTGGGATTTCTCCATATATGTGATATAATTTCTTCTCCAAAACATACTGGTAGGTTAAATTGGCTTACAGGAAAACTGGCCCTGGTGTGTGTGTGTTTGTGTCTGTTTGTCTGTGCTGTGATGGACTGGCACTATGTCCAGGGTGTATTCTACCTTGCATCCATTGCTTGCTGGGATAGGATCCAAATCCTCTGTACTGGACATATAGTTGGACATGCGGGCGTCTCAGTGCTCTCCGTGCTCTCCCTCTAGGTTTGGGGTGACAGGAACTTAGGGTCCCTGCGAAAATCAGGCAGCCATGACTTGCTCAGAAGAGGTGAACAAGATGACGGTGAAGAAAGATCTGAAGACGGGTTTAAATTAAATCCTTTTCTGTATGAGGTTTAGACTTCTAAACAACAAGCTGGAGTTTATGGCAGGAAAGGGGGTTAAGTGATAAGGATTCCAGATGCGAGCTAAGAACCCCCTGGGGACGTAATCTTAAACTGACCATTTGGCCAGGGTCTCTTAACTGGCCAAATACCATGACCCCCCTCTTTACCATAAGACCGAGTGACGTCAGAAGCGGAAAGAAAATACTATATAAACTAAAAGTTTGTACCGGCACATGGAACAATACTTCGGTTTTGTTGTTTCTTGCGGGAAACAAGACTTCAGCTTTATTGTTCCTTGCATGCAATAAACTCATCTGTTTAACTTCATCTCGGGATCCAGAACCTTATTCTTTCTGTTACAACAACTGGAAATGTCTACAAGGTGAGAGAAGCCCGAGACCCACAAGGACTCAACAAACACTCTGCTTCTGTTGTGATAATTCACTCCTTTCCCTGCTCTCTCCTCACTTTTCCATGAATATGGCTCTTACTGTCCTGTGGCTGGGCTGTGTCAGTGTGTCCACAGGGACTAGCAGAGTCCCTGTGACTGGGCTGTGTCAGTGTCTCTTGTCCAGAAACACACCTGGTCCTCCCTGTGTCTGTTTTCTTGGAGCAGTTCAATCCCAGCCTGAAGAATTCCGTGTCCATGGGGAAGCAGTATGAGAAGGCGCTAACAGGTACCTCATCAGTGTCATGCCCGCCTTGCCCGGAGCCGACTCGCCACTCTACCTCACTGTAGCCAGGTGTGTTGAGCCATGGTTATATGATGTAATCTTTTATTTTATGTTATTTTATTATTTTATTTTTGTGAACTTCCCCAAAATTAGTTCCGTTTTTATGTATATAGTTGGCTTTGCGACATACCTTAGGATTTGTTGTTGGTGGGGCCCCAATTAAGATGCACCCTGGGCGTCATAGGCATCACGTTTTTCTGGTGATTACTCAGAAGCATTGTGGACGCCAAGTGGGAGAGAGAGACATTTAGCATGTGTAACGCCAACGTGTTTTATGTTCTATAAGGAAATAAAATCGCAGACCTCTGCCTGCTGTCCCTGGGTGTTCATTTGACACAACGCAGAGGAAGCCGTCCACTTCATAAAACTGGTGCTGTGACTCGGATTCATCTGATCAGCCGCTGCCAATCGCCGGGGTCAAGCTGTGTGCTCGTGAAGACCGAGGTATCACGCTGTGAGACTGTGGAGTCCGCGTCAGTGAGGCTGTAGTGTCAGTCAAAGGCTGGTTACTTATGTGTTGATTAAACCACACCTTGTTCTGTTGTTTTATCTTTCCTGTTGTGTATATATAGACTTTGTATATATATTAGTACATAGTTTTATAGATATACTGTAAATTGTCTCTGTATATTTAATAATGTACCATGGCTGGTAGAGGTTATGCTCTGGAGTTGACTAACATAACACCAGTAGTTGGGGGAGGTAGAGGGTATCTATCTGCACATGACACAGGGGAAAGGCAAGTTAGACAGCTACTTTTTAGTGATAGTTTGGACATGAAAGCAAATCATGCCACATCTGAAGAGACCCCGAAGTTCTCCACCCCCACTCATAGTAAAGATGACACTCTACAGCAGTTGCGTGACTTGCTAGGAGAGTTAGGAACACAGATCGGCGACTCTGTTGCCAGCTGCCTATTGGCTTACCAAATCTCCAGTACTCCAAGAAGTCCCCCAATTTCAACGTTACCCAACCAACCTGTGTCGCCACCTACTACGCTAGACCTATCTAGATTGAATGTAGTAGTGAAACCAGATGTTAAAGAACCCCCAGTTTTCAGAGGAGATGGAGCGGATAAGCACAACGTTCAAGAGTGGATAGAAGTTATGGAGGCATACTTGAAGAAAAAAGGCTGCCCTACCTCAGAGCAGGTGGATGAGGTTGTGGGCCACCTCTCGGGCCGGGCCAAGAACATTGTTAAGGTTGGGTTGAAAAGTAGCTCCACCGCTGGTGGCCTTACCCACCCTGAAATGGTTTATGACGTACTGAGGAGGTACTTTAGTGAATGCCCTGAGTCTAGCTTACCGATTTCTATGCTACACACCCCAATGTGGATGAGAACCCTGTAGATTACTGGGTCCGATTAAACACTGCAGCTGAGCAGGCTGACAGCCTTGAGAACGAAGGGTGGGAAGATGGAGATCTTGTCTGCAGAGATCGCTATGATGTTCATAAGAAATTGCCCTGACCCAGAACTGTCCGGTGTGTTTAGCTGTAAACCCATCAGCAGATGGTCAACGATGGAGATCCAGGAGGCCATAGATGAGCACCAGAGAGAACACTGGACGAGGAAGAAATCCACCAAGTCAGGAAGGGTCAGTACGACGACAGTAGCTGTTAATTGTAATTCCATGGTGGAGAAGTGTACAAGCCTGAAAGCATGTCTGCAGGAACCAGTGCAGTCGACAAAAATGGGTGTGACCAGTGCTTCAGAGGTGGGGGTGTTGGAGCGAGTCCTGAGCGAGTCCTGGAGGGCGTTCTGGCAAGGACAGGTCCACTAGCTCAACCAGTGACAACGCGGGGACACCCGAGACCCTGCCGCGTGTGCAATGAAAAAACACATTTGAAGTATGAACACTGCATGAAGGAAAGGAGGTGCTTTGTGTGTTTTGAGACTGGACATCAGAAGAAAGACTGTACAAACGCTAGAGTACATCCAGTACCACGGGACCGCTGCCAGTCCAACCAGGGAAATTAAGTCACTCACATTCTGGAGGGCACAATGTGAGTGTAATGAGTCAGTCCCTCAGTGTCGAAGAAGATTCTATTTCGATGTACGAGAAGAGCTGCAAATCAACACAAAAGGGAAGTGTAGTGATTTACCAGAATGTGCATAAGCTGGAAAAAGCAGATAGTTTGTTTTACACTGATGTACTAGTGAATGATCAAGTTCTGCTACAGGCTTTACTCGACAGTGGGTCGATGGCATGCACGATGAGTGAAGACGTGGAAAAGAAGCTTCTTGAGGCTGAGTCCCTACCAGTGAGAACCCAGTTGAGCACTGATACTATTCTTGTAGGATGTGGCGGTGTGCAGGTGCAACCCAAGTCCATGTATCAGTTGAAGTTGAGTGTTTATAGGCAGGAAGTGACTGTGCCTGTGTTGGTGGTACCCGGTCAACGTGATCAACTGATACTAGGTACAAATGTGATCAAACATTTGCTGCATTGGATGAAGCAGAGCCCCAGTTACTGGTGTATATTGAACAGACCTGACTCCTCGGGTGAGACCAGCACTGAGCTGTTCTTGGGTATGCTGTTGGGGATAGCGAGATGGAAGGGTGACAAGGTTCCGGACACCATAGGAACTGTGAAATTGGTCAATGCTGTGATGCTTATACCTCGAAGTGAGCACCTTGTGTGGGGTAGACTGCTTGCTACTGCGCCTGTATCCGAAGGAAGTGCCATACTGGTGGAACCCTCTAAATTCCAGCCTCACAGGAAGAGCATCCTAGTAGGAAGAGTAGTAGCCTCAATGAATGGTGACAGGTGGGTGCCGGTGAAGATAGCGAACCCTAGTGACAAGCCAGTAACACCCCGAAGAAATACAAAAATTGCAGATGTGTCACCCTGTGTAGCATTAGAAGATTTCGACCTGGGTGTGGACTGTGATCCTCACACAAAGCTACAGATACAGGAACAAATTCTGTCTAATAATATATCTGGGGTTTCCAGTACTTCTCCGACTTCCACTCTCCAGGACAGGTTGAAAGCGTTAGGGTTGAGTGACATTGACATTGACTCGTGTGAGGTGTCATCGTATTGGAAAGGTCAGCTGGTTGAACTCATCCGGAAGTATGAAGCAGTATTTTCCAAAGACAAGCTGGACTGTGGCAAGGCTAAGGATTTCGTCCATCGTATTCATCTGGCAGACGACCGGCCGTTCCAATTACCCTATCGGTGTGTGCCTCCAGGGCAGTACCAGAAGTTGCGGGAAGTTCTGTCTGAAATGGAAGAGAAGGACATTATCCAGAAGTCATCAAGTGAGTGGACCTCTCCGCTGGTGCTAGTATGGAAAAAGAATGGAGATTTGCGTATTTGTGTTGACTATAGGTGGTTAAATGCACGCACAGTGAAGGATGCACATCCGGTGCCTCACCAAGCTGACTGTTTGGCTGCTCTAGGGGGAAATGCTATATTCAGTGCCATGGATTTAACATCTGGTTATTACAATATCGTGATGCATGAGGAGGACAAGAAGCTGACAGCTTTCACCACACCAGTGGGTCTACATGAGTTCAACAGACTGCCACAAGGGTTATGCAATAGTCCAGCAAGTTTCATGCGGTTAATGATGAATATTTTTGGCGATCAAAATTTTTTGACACTGTTGTGCTATCTCGATGATGTTTTAGTTTTTGCAGAGCAGAGGCCATCAAAAGATTGGAGATGGTTTTCAGTCGGTTGAGTGAACATGGATTAAAGTTAGCCCCAAAGAAGTGTCACTTTTTGCGGAGAAGCGTTAGGTTCCTGGGTCATGTCATTAATGAGAATGGGGTAGCCACTGACCCAGAGAAGATAGAGGCCATTACCGCTATGACTGAGGCAGATCTCATGCTTGAGGATGGAGTCATCCCGTCAGCGAGGAAGATCAAGTCCTTCCTTGGCATGGTGATGTATTACCAGTGGTTCATCCAGAACTGTTCTAGGATAGCAAAGCCTCTCTTTGCTTTGACAGCTGCACCGGGGAGTAAGAAGGGCAATCCTAAGGGTGCTGCGTTTTTCAGAAAGCTCAGCCCAGATAATTGGACACAGGCTCATAGTGAAGCGTTCAAACAGTTGAAAGATGCACTGCTGAATTCCGTCGTGTTAGCTCACCCTGACTTCAGTCGTCCATTTGTCCTTTCTACAGATGCATCATTAGATGGGTTGGGTGCAGTGCTTTTTCAAGTCCAGGAGGGAGAGAGCAAGGCACGCCCCATAGCCTTTGCTAGCAAGGCTCTAACCCGAGCACAGACTAAGTATCCTGCACATCGGCTAGAATTTCTGGCATTAAAATGGGCTGTTTGTGATAAGTTTAGTCACTGGCTCAGAGGTAATTAATTTACTGTCTGGACGGATAACAACCCTTTGACATATATCCTCACAAACCCAAAACTGGACGCGTGTGAACAGCGTTGGGTGTCGAAGTTGGCACCATATAACTTCAGCATCCAGTACATCCCAGGCAGTAAAAATGTAGTGGCAGACACCTTGAGCCGACAGCCATTCGTCAAGAATCGAGCGAGCGAGAGGTTGCTAACAGATCCCTATGGGGCCTTGCTGGATGAAGCACAGCAGGTTCGTGACGATTCCATACAGGATGCTTTCCGACTGAGTACTAACTGCCAAAAAGTGAGATCGCTTGGATCGGACTGTGATGTGAGATGTTGTTCATTCGGTAGGGAAGAGGTTGTGGCATTGTTGGAAGGCCAAGTCGAGTGGGAGCTAGGGTCAAGAGGAAGGGCAATTAGTTGGCTTACCTATAACCCTCAAGAGTTGAATCCGCCAGGACAGAATGCCTTACCCATGTTCTCCTTGAAGGATCTCCAAGACAGGCAGCAGGAAGACAGCATGCTGTCACGGGTCATTTACTATGTAGCACGTGGTCGTAGGCCATCCAGGAGGGAGAGGGCGAAGGAAACATTTAAGGTCCAGAAGATTCTGAAACAGTGGGACAAGCTTAAGATATTGGATGGTGTGCTCTACAGAGTGCTTAAGGATCAGTTGACTGGAAAAAAATGCCATCAGTCTGTTGTTGCTGCTTCGCTGGTCAAACAAGCTTTGCAGGGTGTACATGATGAGGCTGGGCACCAGGGACAGCATAGATCACTATACTTGGCACAACAGAGATTCTTTTGGGTTGACATGGAGCATGATGTTAAAGAGTATGTTAGGACTTGCAAGCGCTGTGTGGTAAGCAAAACATTAGAACCTGAAGGTTGAGCTCCTCTTGAGAGTATTAGGTCGACTAGCCCATTAGAGTTGGTGTGCATAGATTTCTGGTCAGCTGAAGATTCAAAGGGGAAGACAGTGGATGTTTTAGTGGATACTGATCATTTCACAAATGCCTTCCCATGCCATGATCAATCAGCGAAACAAGTTGCCTGCCAACTTTGGGATAGGTATTTCTGTGTCTACGGCTTTCCAAAGAGGATTCACTCTGATCAAGGGGCCAATTTCGAGAGTCAGTTGATTCAGGAGTTGTTGCAAGTGACTGGAGTGAAGAAGTCAAGAACTACTGCATACCATCCTATGGGGAATGGCACTGCTGAACGTTTCAACCGAACATTGGGGAGTATGATCCGAACTTTGCCCCCAAGGTCAAAACAGAAGTGGCCTCAGATACTACAGACATTGACCTTCGCCTATAACTGCACAGCTCATGAGACAACAGGCTATGCCCCATTCTATTTGATGTATGGAAGAGTTCCTAGGCTCCCAGTTGATGTGATGTTTTGTAGTGTAGACAGGGATTGTGACATTGCTGATTACGACACATATGTATGGAGGCTGAAGGAAGATCTTCGGGAAGCGTTAATTACAGCTCAAAACAACGCTGTCACTAGTCAACAACTAGTGACATTCTACAACAGGAGGTCGAAGGGTCATGACATTGTGGAAGGAGACCAGGTTTTACTGGCTAACAAAGGGGAACCAAGGTGCAGGAAGTTGGCAGACAAGTGGGAGTCCGTCCCATATGTGGTGGTTGCAAAAGACCCCAAGTGTCACACTTACCGCATCAAAAACACCAGTAATGGGCTGGAGAAAATTGTACATCGTAACCTTCTGTTGTTAGCTAATTTCTTGCCGCTGGAAGTTGATGGAGAGTCGGACTTATCTTTTGAAGAATCCACAGTGCTAAGTCATGAGTTGAATGACGTATCAGAGGAAAATGTTGAAGATGCTGAAACCCAAATAGACACAGGGAATCGTACAGCTGATTGGGTACTTAGCACTTCTGACTCTAGTGAACATTCAGAACCTTTGGATAGTAGTGAACCTGAGGTCTTAATACCCAGGAAGATGGGGAGCGGTGAAAATTTGGATGATGGAAGATCTGAGACTACTGAAGAACAGTGTGTTAGTATGAGCCCTAGATCAGTAAATGTACCAGATGGGATGGATAAGGTTCCCATAGCAGGTGGTTCAGGTCAGAACAGCACTACAACACAGATTAGAATGAGAGTCGGCAGATTAGTAAAACCTGTAAGCAGTCTAATTCAGAACATGACACAAGAGACCACTCAATTCAAAAAGCAATCAATTTGTGATCTTGCTCGTTCATTACTTTTGTAAGTTAGAAGTTTTTGAACCATTGATTATTAGGATAAAAGCAGAATTCATGATGAGAGTATAGGTTGAATTTTGCATGAATAGATGTTTGGATGTTCCAAGTATTCCTAACTGAACTAAAGAATATCCATAAGGTATCAGTTTGAGTGCCATGGGTGGTGTTTGAGGCACCCCTGTTTGCAAGTGGGCTTTAGAGGGATTGCGCAACCCTTTTTAGTCACTTTCCCAGTAAGCTGGGTAACATTTATGTTGCACATGGTAGAAATGTGGGAGAACTGTTTGACCAGGATAGCAATTTTGGTGAAGTTCAGAGGGGAGTGTGTAGCCAGGTGTGTTGAGCCATGGTTATATGATGTAATTGTCATGCCCGACATCCCTCCCTAGAGGGCGCTCCACTGCTCCTATTATTGTCCTTGTGATTGTGAAGCTCCCCAGGTGTACCCTCTTAGCTTTATTATTTAAAGACTAGCTCCTCCAGTCCTCGGCGCTCATCATTAGGGTAAAGATGTCGCGAGGCCAGCCTGGCACTAGGAAACCCTACGTCCGTCTCCTGAGGGCATAGGCCTCATCCCCGACACCTCCCGCTTCCTGAGCCCGGGGTCTGGAGGATCTCGCCTTGTCACCCTTGGACCTAGATGTTTTGTCTGTCCATGTGTTCCCCCCTCCCGGGGATTTTAACCTTGTCGCTTCCCAGGATGGATTACTTATTGATGGACTCTCGGACTGTGCCCTGACCTGCTTTTGGACCCGTTTGGATTTGGATGCCGTTCTGTCTTCCCCGTTCACTGTCTCACAGATTGTCACTATTATTTTGTGCACTATTAAACCCCTGTGTGTTCCCTTTTACCACGCCTCCTGTTTTCTCCAGCTCTTACCGCATCGCATAGGGTCTACTACAAGACCTGACACAGATCTCAGTCCGTGTTTGTGACAGTAATCTTTTATTTTATGTTATTTTATTATTTTATTTTTGTGAATTTCCCCAAAATTAGTTTAGTTTTTATGTATATAGTTGGCTTTGCGACATACCTTGGGATTTCTTGTTGGTGGGGCGCCAATTAAATTGCACCCTGGGCGTCATAGGCATCACGTTTTTCTGGTGATTCCTCAGACGCATTGTGGACGCCAAGTGGAAGAGAGAGAGACATTTAGCGTGTGTAACACCAACGTGTTTTATGTTCTAAAAGGAATTAAATCGCAGACCTCTACCTGGTGTCCCTAGGTGTTCATTTGACACAATGCAGAGGAAGCCGTCCGCTACATCACCACTGTCTCCCACAGGGGTCACCGCCTCTGCCACCAAGGACTACTTTGACACGATGGTCAAACTGGGGGAGCTAGCCAGCGACAGCCAGGGATCAAAAGAGCTGGGTAAGAAGGGCAGAGGACAGGGGCAGGGCTGGGGCAGGGCAGCACAATAATATTTCCTTCTACTAATATAGCACCTTTCTGGACACTCCACTCAAAGAGCTTTACAGTTAATGGGGATCCCCTCCACCCCACCTGGACCCTTTCCTTTTGCTACCCATTTGAGCTTGCTGAATAAACCCGATGATATCAAACACATTTCAGCCCCAGTGTCAATCAGTGCCTCTCTGTGTAAGATGTCTCCCATGGCAACCTTGAGATAAAAGCCTCTGGCTTTTGCTGTTTTAATATCAAATAAGAGACGGAAAAAGAGTAATTAGCATTTCATAATTTGCGGGTTAGAAGATTATAAAACGCTGACAACCTTTGACAGTGCATAGACGATTTGTGATGCGAGGAAGAGTCTAGAATATAGCTATATAATGAGTCAAAAATGCCCCCGATGACTGGTTTCTTGTTTTGCTCTTTAAATTAAATGTGTATCATCTAAATACCATGACATCCTTAATTAAGCTGATGTGAACTATTCTTTCTCTGTTAGTTTGTTATATTTTACATGAAAAGGGATCTTGTATTACTATCAAAATTTTGCATATGTACAGTCAAAATTGATCCATATGTGCTTTCTATGAAATTCAATGCATCACACTGGTCATTTACTTTTGTCTTATGAAAAAAAACACCTCTCAGCATAAGGGCTGCCAGAGCCAAAAATGAAACGGTGTCAGTTCTGTCCTACTGCAAACGATTGCGACATTCTTATCTGCAAATAATTTACTTCAGTGTTTCAGTGTTTAGTCTGACATTAATATTGATGTTAATACAGACACACTGACCGGACACTACAGTACATTAATTCGACCTCAGCCACTTTTACCGAAAGATTATCTTTGCTGACTGCCCTATCTTTCTTACACCCGAAGAGGCTCCACAGCTGAAACGTTGTGTTTCCTTTCTTCTCTTTTCAGCATGGAATAAACCTTTACTTCATCCTTTGCAGCCTACGCATGCTGACGCAGCTACCCACCTGATATATAACATTCCTATAATCACAACTATAAATGTCCACTGTGGGCTTTTTTTCCATGATTATGTATTCTGGCATTGAAGCATATTTTATGTCATGCCGAAGTGTCATAATCACTGAAAAAATGTTTTCTTTTTTCATTCAGAAAGTAAGATAATGACAAATCACTAGGAATTGCAATTAGCCTGCCCTGATCTTTATTTTCTATATACTTTATCATGTCGTGTTCAGAATGTTCACACAAAGATAAAAAAAAACAGTGACCTACTACAAGAACACACAGACTCCACACACAGGCACCAGTACCAATGAACCACAGAAAGAACATGCAAACTCCACAGAAACAGACACAAACTGCAGTCAGCAAAGATAAAAAGATAATTCTCTTTGCTGACTGCCCTATCTTTCTTACACCCGAAGAAGATTGTTAGACATTTAAGAACTTTTTAGTTTTGTCTTAATAGTGTTCCAATTATCTGAAAATACATTGTCTTATCATCAGAATACAAAGAGAAAACTAAAAGAAAATGAAACAATTATGGAATGCCATAAATATCACATACAGAATGTACCTTTCTTTTGTATATGAAATTGTTCTCATCAATTACTACAAACTCCCTTCTGCCACCCAGGTACCTCTGCGGTGCCTCCGGATAGCTTTCACACAGATACCCCGGACCTTCTTGGCCATTTTTGACAAGGGGCAGGTGCTCGCAGCTATGCCATCCTGAATCATGTCAAATTTGACAAAGACACCATCCTTGGGCAAATCTAATTCAAGAGTCTGTGAAGGAAATCAATATATTTGTGGATTTAAGCTGTTTTCTCTTTAGTTTTAGGGAATTGGTTTCAGATTTAATTGCCAAATACAGATGCAGCCATTCAAAATGTATGGCACAACAAAATTACCCACAGTTCGCCACGTTGTACTGCAGTACATGATTGGCTGACCAAAATGACCGACGGGGGCACTTGTGGTGCATTGGTTATTAGTGAAACGATTTAATCATTTAATCTCTTTACTGTGCATGTTTTAATCTGCTTAATATTGAATATTAATATGGAATTTTCTATCATAGATTGTTGTTGGCTCTGGCGTGAATTTGTGTACCTGGATAAATTAAGTGATGGTATTGTGATTAAGGATTTCTTCGCAAAACTCTTTAAGTTAAACAAAGGAGGAAAGATGTGTAATTTTTACATTTGGCACTCCGAGATTCTGACTGATTGAATTCTCCTCATTTAGCTGAAATGGATAAAGAAATCATGCAGTAATTACTTCTGAAAATCTTCTTCTTGAAATGAGTCATTTCTAAATATCTGTTTACACTGTTAACATCTTGCAGCAACTGCGACAAAATATACACTTAGCTCAACTTGACAGTTCATCCTGCTACTAACATTGAATAGCTGACACTCCTCCATATGCTGAAGTGAAAAATTAATAAAAACGCCAATCTAAATGTTATAATTACAATTTGTTGAAAATAAAAATGCAGAGTTCTCTAGTTTGTTATTTTTTACATTAAATGGGATCTTGTATCACTATCCAAACTTTGCATTTGTGGAGTCAAAATGCCATGTGTCTTCTCACATGTTGTGTTCAGAGGGTCATATTTAAAAAATGCTACAGCAAAATTTCCTGAAGTTCAGGATTTTGGCAGTCTGATACTTTGTCTCTCACACCTTGGTGTCAGAACTGTGAGAGGATTTTGTAATCAGGAGGGAGGGTCATAGCAATTCAGCAGAAAATGCAATCACTTTTTCACAATACATTCTCTCATGCCAGGTTCAGAGGGTCATATTTAAAAAACGGGTGTCTGTGTGTGTGGATTCTGTGTGTTCTCCTTATGGGTCACTGGAACTGTTGTCTGTGTGTGTGGAGTCTGCATTTTCTTGCTGTGATACTGGTGTTTGTGTGTGGGGAGTCTGTGTGCTCTTACCGTGGGTGAGAGGTACTTGTGCTTGTTTGGGTGAAGTGTGTGTTCTTGCAGAGGGTCGCTGGAAGTGGTGTCTGTGTGGAGTTTGCATGTTCTTTCTGTGGTTCATTGGTACTAGTGTCTGTGTGTGGAATCTGTTGTCTGTTCTTGTAGTAGGTCACCGGTTTTCTTATCTGTGTGTGTGGAGTCTGTTTGTGCTTGAATGCAACGATTGATGAATCAGAAACTCCATTATTCTATCAATACAGAAAGTTTTATTTTAAACAAATTAATCTGCAGTACAGTTAATCCAAATTAATAATGCTTCAAATTTTACATCAGGATGTCTGGAAAAAGTTACAGGTAAGCTACATACACATTTTTATACTTGATTCCTGTCTTATTTCAGTGGCAAATAGTATTTATACTAATATTTACAGTTATTGTAGCACATAAAATAGGACCGTCTATTCCATATTGTATTGCAAATGGCAGTTCTGGTTATGACATTTAGGATTACAACAGTAGAGAATTAGTGTTGAAGAAAGGGGTGGGTGCAGACACAGGGTGCATTCTCATTCAATAACCTTTTTTACCAACAGGTCAGTGGAGTTGCCATGGGCACCAGAATGGGACCCAGCTATGCCAATATTTTTGTCGGCTGGGCAGAAGAACGTTTCTTCGCTTCCTACACTGGCTATCTAGTGCTCTTCCTCACATCACAAACTGTCTATGCACTGTCAAAGGTTGTCAGCATTTTATAATCTTCTAACCCACCAATTATGAAATACAAATTACTCTTTTTCTGTTTCTCATTTGATATTAAAACAGGAAAAGCCACAGGCTTTTATCTCAAGGTTGCCATGGGAGATGTCTTACACAGGGAGGCACTGATTGACACTGGGGCTGAAATGTGTTTGATGTCATCGGGTTTATCCAGCAAGCTCAAATGGGTGGCAAAAGGAAAGGGTCCAGGTGGGGTGGAGGGGATCCCCATTACCTGTAAAGCTCTTTGAGTGGAGTGTCCAGAAAGGCGCTATATTAGTAGAAGGAAATATTATGCTGCTGCCCTGCCCCAGCCCTGCCACTGCCCCTCTTACCCAGTTCTTTCGATCCCTGGCTGTCGCTGGCCAGCTCCACCAGCTTGACTAGCGTGTCGAAGTAGTCTCCCTGTGGGAGAGAGGGGTGAGGTTAGAGTGGCGAGTCGGCTCCGGGCACGGCACTGGTGAGGTACCTGTCAGCGCCTTCTCATACTGCTTCCTCATGGACATGGAGTTCTTCAGGCTGGGATTGAACTGCTCCAGGATCACCTGGCTGGGAAAACAGACAAAGGGAGGACCAGGTGTGTTTCTGGACAAAAGACACTGACATAGCCCAGTTACAGGGCTCTAGTCTCTTCTAGTCCCTATTTATGTTGCTGCAATGGCGGTACCTTTTGAAATAAAGTTTACATCATGGAATGTTAGAGGCTTATAAACTTATTAAGTTAAAGCAAGATATGAATAGAATAAGACAATGAAAATCTAAGACAGTTTTTCTCCAGGAAACCCATTTAATGTCTGAGGACATAGATAGAGTTACGCAAGAGATGGCCGGGACGGGTGTTTTTTGCCTCGTGTAACTCTTGGGCAAGAGAAGTCATTACTCTTATACACAAATCAATTCCTCTACAAGTAAAATATACAATATGTGACCGTTTAGGGAGATATGTCATTATCCAGTGTGAAATGCTTTCTGTTAAACTTAATCTAGTAAATGTTTATGGAACAAATGATGATAATCCTCATTTTTACAGAAACTTCTTCCTGATACTGGCCTCACTGCCAGGTCATTTTATCATAGGGGGAGATTTTAACTGTACCCTCTGCCCTGAAAAAGATGGGTTGACTGGTATCGACATTTCTCATCAGCAAACAAGGAAAGAGCTACATCACTATATAGAAGATTTTAACCTATTGGACATTTGGAGATTTAGAAACCCTGAACTCAAGGCTTTCTCTTGTTATTCAGACACTTATCAAACTTTTTCTCAAATAGACTATTTCTTGATATCTGTAGAACTTCTGCAGAGTGAGGCTAAGAGCTGACTCATTCTTCTCTTCTGGCCCCAGCAGTTACATTGGGATGCCCAAGGTTGCAAAAACGCGTTTATCTCAGCTCAAAAACACGTTTTGACAAATTCTGCACTGTGGGGTTGAGAGGTTGCAAAAACGCGTTTATCTCTGCTGAAAAACACGTTTTGACAAATTCTGCACAGTGGGGCAAAGAGCTGACTCAGTCTGCTCTTCTGAACCCAGCAATTACAGATGCAGCCATTCAAAACAAGCAGGTGATACTGCATTATTTTGCGGTGCGCTTGACGCGGTATATCGCAAGTTACGGTATTAATACCGTATATTCTCGCATAGAACCATAAGATACAGCAATTAAAATAATAGTATCCGGAATTTCTGCAAGGTGGAGCTAATAAAGCTCAACCTCTCATGTTTGAGGTGTCGCCATCAAAGTCTTTACCGAAGATATTACTAATACTGTACTGTATACAGTATGAATATGTATATTTAATGTCCTTACTGTGCCCGTTTAAGCATTGAATATTTATATGGAATTTTACCACTGAAGGGAAATCTTAGTAGCTGAGCATAAAAAAATGGGAGCATAACGCGTGTGAAGACCATAAACAATATTAATTTTGGAACATAAACATACAGTATTACAGTATGTAAACTGTATATGGCTGGTCTCAGTACTTTAAAGAAAAAATACACACCAGTATTCCATTTCTCCCTAAACATTTTAAGCATCGAAGTCTTTAACTAACGTGAAATAATGTGTGTATAAAAAGTGGTAGTTTTAAGCTTTTCTGCGAATACGCTCCATACAGGAGCAAACAAGCATACTTTTAGAATTTGATTAATAGGGAACATAATATGGAATCGCGTATCTAAAGAAATTAATAACGACATAATTATATTCATGTACAGCAACACAAGAATAATATACCCTGTACAATGTCTGTTGATACTGTTTGTGTAGGGCCATTTGACCACTTCTCATGAGGTCCTGTGGTCTATATCCCTGGCTACTAAAGCATAGGTTGGGTGTTCAAATCCAGCAGGTGCTATGACTCTTATTTTAACAAATTAAAATTAAATTAAATTCTCATTACATTATCATTCTCACTGTGCATAACAAGGAAGATTAATAAACATAAGGTTGTTTAATGACAAACTATTGTTTATCTCATGGCTAAATAGTCAAATTTAGCCAAAAAGAGAAAACATCGACTTTAAACTCCAGCGAAAGTATTAATGGTTTTTAATTACCATACTTTTATGGTACATGACTTTTCTAAAATGTATTTAAAAATAAAAATGATTACAAACGCCAGCAGAGAGAGAGACACACATAGCTTTTTATTGTCAAAAAGTAATTGTTTTTTACTTTGTCAGTACCCAGACAAACGCAAACGCGTTTTTAATAAAATGCTTTTATTCATTCTTAATCAGACTCACATTCCCAAATGTCCCCCCTGCCCCGCTCAACAATCCTAGGAAGAACACGAAACAGCCTGTTCATAAATTGTTGCAATTTTGTTCGGTCAGTTCTTCCTCCCAGAATTTGTAGATCGCATCGATCAGTTCTTGCTTTGTGCTGGGTTTAGCTCAGTGACATTGGAACACAGCAACTCAGACACCTGTTGAATGGAAAGGGGCACTTTAATGTTCTGTACGGCTAGCACAGCACCCCACCGCGTCTGTGAATTCCGCTCTGTAAATGGTGCTTCCTGAGGGGAGATAGACGGCGGGGAAAGCATCAGCCAATTCCTGCGCAGTGGTGAGCAGAGAGGCCGGGATGGAGTGTCCTGAGGCAGTGTGTGCTCTGTGGGGGGCAGAGCTTCCGCCAGGCATTGCAACCTGCGCAGCGGGGAGAGGCACTTATCGGGAGACAGCTGCTCTACCGTTTGACAGCCGGAACATACTGTCTCCTTCTTCTGCATCTTCAGGAGTGTCTCTAACCTCCCAATCCTCCCCAGTAATGCGTTGTACTGCTCCCGCTGCTGCCGAAAAGTCTTCATACAGGTGCTGCTTCTACAGGTTGGCACTCTGGCCAGTGGTCGAAAACAGAGACCCACAGCCTGTGGCAAAATAACATAATTCAAGTAAGAAATAAAGTCACACATTAGTATTCATCAATTGCGGAAGAGACGTCAAAATAAACTTTTCTTTTCTTCCGTCTTACCGCTTTCTTTTTTACTGTCCTGGTGGTAGATTTCGAAGATCGTTTCACCCGTGCGGTGTTTTCCTGAAGAACAGGCTGCGAAGAAATATTTATAATTGAATGTATAATTCAAAACAGCAATAATACCTTGTAATATGTGCTATAATAGCATATTTCAGATGAAGCCTGCTGTATTTGCTTACCCTTCGCTCTTTGCAAGCTGGGGCGGTAGAAGCACCTCATCTCTTCCTGTAAAAGGTCTTGGTCTCCATACTGTACTATGGTCGCTGTAGTGCAGGCTCGCAGTTTTTTTTTTTGTGATGGGAACTCACCCAATCCCTTGGTGTATTTATGCTATATTCTCATCTACATTTAGAATGTGTTCATTGTCTTCCAATGAAAGACAGGTTCCTTTTGCCGAAGTCGGGAGACATTAGAAGCTTGCCACACCCGGACTGTTAAACCAACGCATTAGCACGTTAAAGCTATACCATTGAGGATCCGGGCGCAATAATTGTTTTGTTCCTTGATTTTCTGATCTGCAAGGCCATTTGGCTGCAGCGAATGTGAATTCTGTCTGGCATTCCCCGATTGTGAAAAAATAAAAGTATTTAAATCAAGATGGGGGTTAAGGGAGTTGTCTCTATGACACTCTCCCTTATAAAATTAACGTGAAACAAAACAAAAACTAAAAATAAGATACAATCTACAGACATTCACAACATTCACAACATACCTGACTGAGAAAGCTTTAGGGAACTTAACAGGTTTTAAGGCTTTCTGTGTTTCCCTTCCAAAGTTCAAAGAGGACATTGAGTGTTTCCTGGATTTTGCTGGTTATAAAGATTTATTAATTACATCACCACCACTGGCTGTTTAGCCGTGGGGTGAGACAGGGCTGCAGCCTGAGCCCAGGCCTGCAGGCCTGCAGCCTGAGCCCAACACAGTTTAATATCTATATCAACGAATTAGCAGGAATGTTGGAACAGTCTGCGGCTCCTGGTCTCACACTACACGACACAGAAATCAAGTTCCTGCTCTATGCAGATGACCTGGTCCTGCTGTCGCCCACAGAACAGGGGCTGTGGCAGAACCTGGAACTGCTGGAGCAGCACTGTCAGACCTGGGCACTGACAGTCAATCTGGACAAGACCAGAGTTATGGTTTGCCAGAAAAAAGCCAGACCTCAGGGAAACAGGTACAAATTCATACTTAACAACAACAAATTGGAGCACTCATCCAGCTACACATATCTCGGCATATCACATATACTGTACCATCAGCCCATCTGGAAGTTTTGACCTGGCAGTGAAGGCACTGAGGGAGAAGGCACTCAGGGCTTTCTATGCAATAAGAAGGAGGCTCTTCAACATCAATCCACCAACAAGAATCTGGCTCCAAATATTTGAAAGTGTAGTCCAACCCATTGCCCTATACGCCAGTGAAGTGTGGGGTCCCCTCACAGACCAAGAGTACACTCAATGGGACAAACACCCCACAGAAACTCTGAACATGGAGATCTGTAGAAACATCCTCCGTGTGCAGAGAAAAACACCTAACAACGGGTGCAGGGCCGAATTAGGCCAGTACCCACTATTGATAAACATACAGAAAAGAATATTAAAGTATTGGCTTTAATATTAGCTGTACAGAACATTAAAGTGCCCCTTTCCATTCAACGGGTGTCTGAGTCGCTGTGTCCTATCTTCTGACAGTTGCTGTTGTGAATGTCTGTAGAGTGTTTCTTATTTTTAGTACTATATTTTTATATTATATTCCCTATTAATCAAACTCTAAGAGTTTGTATTGGCTTGTCCCCCCCCTCCCGCCCCTCTCTGTGTACAGTAGAACCTTCAGTCCTGGATGGTGGAGCCCATACAGCTGTGTCTGGAGAGAATCCAGGGTATCAGCTTCAACCACATGGCTGGGCAGCTTGTTCCCCTCTCCTGCCCCTCTCTGTGTACAGTAGAGCCTCCTGTACTGGCTGGTGGAGCTCATACAGCTGTGTCTGGAGAGAATCCAGGGTATCAGCTTCAACCACACGGCTGGGCAGCTTGTTCCCCCCTCCCAGAACAGGAGGCTCTACCGTACACAGAGAGGGGCGGGAGGGGGGAACAAGCTGTCCAGCCATGTGGAATGCTATAGAACCCTAAACAGACAATACACACTAGCCAAATATTTGACCAAGAAATCCAGACACAGCTGGATGAGCTCCACCAGCCAGGACAGGAGGCTCCACTGTACACAGAGAGGGGTGGGAGTGGGGAACAAGCTGCCTAGTCGTGTGGAATGCTACAGAACCCTAAACAGACAATACACACTAGCCGAATATTTGACCAAGATATCCAGACAGAGCTGAATGAGCTCCACCAGCCAGGACAGGCAAATAAGATACGCTCCACAATCATTCACAACAGTGACATATCATAAAACATTTGCACATATTGTTAAATTATTACTTGTTTTTCAGGAAGTTAAAAAAAACACTTGAATTACTTATCCAGTCTCTTGAAATAAAATTATGTTTCAAGCAATGTAACTAATGTCGGGCAATGTGTTTTTTTTTTAATCTAACATTGACAGCCACATCTTAAATCTTGTCAGTCAGCTCTTTTTTCTCTATTTGAATTGTGGCGATTCAAACAACTTGGGATAACAAGTGGTCTCAAAGTCACCAAGCTCACAGAGCTTCAACAACAGATGACAACTTCCTTAGTCCTTCCTTAGTCTTCCTGAAATTGTCAGATGGGGCGGGGGGCACTCTGGAATGTGAGTTATGCGAGTTAGATTATGAATGAATAAAAACATTTTATTAAAAACACGTTCGCGTTTGTTTGGGAACTATATTATGTATTTTTCATATATAAGATATAATGATGTGTAATATAATGAAGAACCAGAGATCATCTCGCTTTCAAAGGACAGCACAGACTTTAAAAAGGCCACAAATGTATTAGCAAGGCGAGGCTTATAGCAGAAGGAGTGAACTGGGTGAAAACTCCAGCCGAATCACCAGATTTAAATCCGATAGAGATGGTTTGGCATTCGCTGAAAGACTATGTTCGGAAAACTGCTAAACCCAGCACAAAGCAAGAACTGATCGATGCGATCTAAAAATTCTGGGAGGAAGAACTGACCGAACAAAATTGCAACAATTTCGTTTCGTGTTCTTCGTAGGATTGTTGACTGGGGCAGGGGACATTCGGGAATGTGAGTCTGATAAATAATGAATAAAAGCATTTTATTAAAAACGCATTTGCGTTTGTCTGGGTGCTGACAAAGTAAAAAACAATTACTTTTTGACAATGAAAAACTGTGTGTCTCTCTCTCTCTGCTGGCATTTGTAATCATTTTTATTTTTAAATACATTTTAGCAAAGTCATGTACCATAAAAGTATGGTAATTAAAAACCATTAATACTTTCGCTGGAGTTTAAAGTCGATGTTTTCTCTTTTTGGCTAAATTTGACTATTTAGCCATGAGATAAACAATAGTTTGTCATTAAACAACCTTATGTTTATTAATCTTCCTTGTTATGCACAGTGAGAATGATAATAATGAGAATTAATTTAATCACAGAGTGCTCATAAATTGTGCTAGGAAGAAAACAGATAGGTGTTCTGAAAGGTCACATATAAACAGGTTTTCGATGGACAGAATGATAGTGTAACGATGATGGACACAAAAACTCAGACTTGCGGAGTTAAAAGCTGCCTTTATTTTCTTCTCCGTCACCCACTGCCTGCCAGCCGGCTCTCCCGCGCCCCAACGAGAGAGATCTCTGTGATTAAATAAATTCCCATTACATTACCATTCCCACTGTGCATAACAAGGAAGATTAATAAACATAAGGTTGTTTAATGACAATCTATTGTATATCTCATGGCTAAATAGTCAAGTCTACCCAAAAGAGAAAACATCGACTTTATTTAAACCCAAGTGAAAGTATTAATTGTTTTTAACTACCATACTTTTATGGTACATGACTTTGCTAGACCCATCTACTTTGAAAATACCTGTGAAACCGGTCTAATTCATCACAGCCAGCACTCCTGCAGAGAGTGATGAAAACTGCGCTGCACCACTACCATTTGGCATTTTAGTTATGTAGGCAGAAAGACACACCCCCCCACCTCTGGGTGCCTGTTCGAGTCGCAGTAGGTAGAGACAAGTACGAAAAAAAGTTCAATCCAGCTACAATACATATACATTTTTGTGGTAAGAGGGAGAAAAACATCAGTATTTACTGCTAGTAATTAGAGTATGATTTATAGTTGAAATCATGAGCCTAAATATAAAGTTAAAATCTCAACAAACGAAGCAATGTAGGAAATGCGCACACAGAAATACACAGAAAATAAATCCGTTCTGACATCTCAAATCACTTTCGATCAAGGTCTCCAAAACGAAAAAGAAAAAGAGCATTTTCAGAGAGCAATTACGCTGTGTTTATGTAGAATAAGTGATTAGATTTATGAGCAATCTAATTTCTTATTTATGAACATTATTATGCAGAAGACAAAGGTAGCGATTTACGTTGCATTGTGCATTGTGCTGCTGTAATACAGTTTAAAATAATTAAAAGTCTAAACAGTATCAGCTTTATTTATGGGTTGTAATTTAAAAAAAAGTCAAAAACCGCACTCAAAATGCAATTTAGAGCTTTCTGGCAAGAGGAGACAACCAAAATAATAATGAAACATGCTACTCTTTGTGCATGAACATAGTTATACTCTTATTTCTTTAGATTTCTTTACACGCGATTGCATGTATTTTTTTAATCCCTGGCGGGACCGGGCATCCATAAGAATCAAGTTATAAGTTTCATTGTGCTTTGAAAGAAACAAAATGTCCCAAATTTAATATATGCTTTTCTATATTTATTGTCCATAATATTGCTATTCTAATTTTTCAAAGAAATGTTTGTTAAAAGTCATGGCGCCGCCTGGATTTGAACCTCTAACTTGGAGTTTAGTAGTTGAAAACGTAGACCACATGACCACCCGAGAAGTGGTGAAACAGCCCTACACAAACTGTATCAACAGACATTGTACAGGGTATATTATTGTTGTGTTGCAGTACATGAATATAATTATATCGCTATTAATTTCTTTAGATACGCGATTCCATATTATATTCCCTATTATTCAAATTCTAAAAGTATGCTTGTTGACTCCGGTATTGAGCGTATTCGCAGAAAAGCTAAAAACTACCACTTTTTAGAAACGTTATTTCACGTTAATTACTGAAATACTGTAAGTTTATGTAACAAAATCAATATTGTTTATGGCCTTCACACGCGTTATGCTCCTAATCTTTTTATGCTTAGCTACTAAGTTTTCCCTTCACTGGTAAAATTCCATATAAATATTCAATACTAAAATGGGCACATTAAAACCATTTATATCTTTCTACGACCGACCAACGCACCACGAAAACCCCTGTCGGTCAAACAATCACAAACCGCGGTATGACGCGCGATGACACACGATGACGTAGCCAATTACTTGCGGTACGTGTCTGTGCTGCGCACTTTGAATCACTGCATCTGTACATTGGGATGCCCAAGGTTGCAATAACGCATTTATTTTGGCTGAAAAACATGTTTTGAAAAGTGAGCTGTTCTGGCCCCGTAATTTACATTGGGGTGCCCAAAGTTGCAAAAACGTGTTTATCTAGGCTGAAAAACATATTTTGACAACTTCTGCACAGTGGGGCTAAGAGCTGACTCAGTGTGCTCTCCTGAGGCAAGCAGGTACATTGGGATTTCAAAGTTGGCAAAAACGCGTTTATTTCGGCTGAAAAATACGTTTTGAAAAGTGTGCTGTTCTGGCCCCATAAGTTACATTGGGGTGCCCAAAGATGCAAAAATGCGTTTATCTTGGCTGAAAAACACGTTTTGACAACTTCTGCACAGTGGGGCTAAGAGCTGACTCAGTGTGCTCTCCTGACCCAAGCAGGTACATTGGGATTTCAAAGTTGGCAAAAACGTGTTTATTTCGGCTGAAAAACACGTTTTGAAAAGTGTGCTGTTCTGGACCTATAAGTTACATTGGGGTGCCCAAATGTTGCAAAAACGCTTTTGTCTTGGCTGAAAAACACGTTTTAACAACTTCTGCACAGTGGGGCTAAGAGCTGACTCAGTTTGCTCTCCTCAGCCAAGCAGGTACTTTGGGATTCAAAGTTGGCAAAAACGCGTTTATTTCGGCTGAAAAACACTTTTTGAAAAGTGTGCTGTTCTGGCCCTGTAAGTTACATTGGGGTGCCCAATGTTGCAAAAAGGCGTTTCTCTTGGCTGAAAAATACGTTTTGACAACTTCTGCACAGTGGGGCTAAGAGCTGACTGAGTATTCTCTCTTGAGCCAAGCAGGTACATTGGGATTTCACAGTTTCCAAAAACGTGTTTATTTTTGCTGAAAAATACTTTTTGAAAAGTGCGCTGTTCTGGCCCCTTAAGTTACATTGGGGTGCCCAATGTTGCAAAAAAGCGTTTATCTTGGCTGAAAAACATGTTTTGACAACTTCTGCACAGTGGGGCTAAGAGCTGACTGAGTGTGCTCTCCTGAGCCAAGCAGGTACAATGGGTTTTCAAAGTTTGCAAAAACGCGTTTATTTCACCTGAAAAACACATTTTGAAAAGTGTGCTGTTCTGGCCGCATAAGTTACACTGGGGTGCCCAAAGTTGCAAAAACGCGTTTATCTTGGCTGAAAAACACATTTTGACAACTTCTGCACAGTGGGGCTAAGAGCTGACTCAGTGTGCTGTCCTGAGCCAAGCAGGTACATTGGGATTTCAAAGTTGGCAAAAACGCGCTTATTTTGGCTGAAAAATACGTTTTGAAAAGTGTGCTGTTCTGGACCTATAAGTTACATTGGGGTGCGCAAATGTTGCAAAAACGCTTTTGTCTTGGCTGAAAAACACGTTTTAACAAATTCTGCACATTGGGGCTAAGAGGTGACTCAGTTTGCTCTCCTCAGCCAAGCAGGTACATTGGGATTTCAAAATTTGCAAAAACGGGTTTATTTCGGCTGAAAAACACGTTTTGAAAAGTGTGGTGTTCTAGCCCCATAAGTTACATTGGGGTGCCCAAAGTTGCAAAAACGCATTTATCTTGACTGAAAAACACGTTTTGACAACTTCTGCACAGTGGTGCTAAGAGCTGACCTAGTGTGCTCTCCTGAGCCATTCAGGTACATTGGGATTTCAAAGTTTGCAAAAACAGGTTTATTTCGGCTGAAAAACACGTTTTGAAAAGTGCGCTGTTCTGGCCCCTTAAGTTACATTGGGGTGCCCAAAGTTGCAAAAACGCGTTTATCACGGCTGAAAAACATGTTTTGACAACTTCTGCACAGTGGGGCTAAGAGCTGACTCAGTGTGCTCTCCTGAGGCAAGCAGGTACATTGGGATTTCAAAGTTGGCAAAAACGTGTTTATTTCGGCTGAAAAACACTTTTTGAAAAGTGTGCTGTTCTGGCCCCATAAGTTACATTGGGGTGCCCAAAGTTGCAAAAACGCGTTTATCTTGGCTGAAAAACACGTTTTGACAACTTCTGCACAGTGGGGCTAAGAGCTGACTCAGTGTGCTCTCCTGACCCAAGCAGATACATTGGGATTTCAAAGTTGGCAAAAACGCGTTTATTTCGGCTGAAAAATACGTTTTGAAAGGTGTGCTGTTCTGGCCCATTAAGTTACATTGGGGTGCCAAATGTTGCAAAAAAGCGTTTATCTTGGCTGAAAAACGTGTTTTGACAACTTCTGAACAGTGGGGCTAAGAGCTGACTGAGTGTGCTCTCCTGAGCCAAGCAGGTACATTGGGATTTCTAAGTTTGCAAAAACGCGTTTATTTCGGCTGAAAAACACGTTTTGAAAAGTGCGCTGTTCTGGCCCCTTAAGTTACATTGGGGTGCCCAAAGTTGCAAAAAGGCATTTATCTTGGCTGAAAAACACGTTTTGACAACTTCTGCACAGTGATGCTTAGAGCTGACTCAGTGTGCTCTTCTGAGACAAGCAGGTAGATTGAGATTTCAAAGTTGGCAAAAACGTGTTTATTACTGCTGAAAAATGCATTAAGAGAAGTATGCTGTTCTGGCCCCGTAAGTTACACTGGGGTGCCCAAAGTTGCAAAAACGCATTTGTCTTGGCTGAAAAACATGTTTTGACAACTTCTGCACAGTGGGGCTAAGAGGTGACTCAGTGTGCTCTCCTGAGGCAAGCAGGTACATTGGGATTTCAAAGTTGGCAAAAACGTGTTTATTTCGGCTGAAAAACAAGTTTTGAAAAGTGCGCTGTTCTGGCCCCTTAAGTTACATTGGGGTGCCCAAATTTGCAAAAACGCGTTTATCTTCGTTGAAAAACACGTTTTGACAACTTCTGCACAGTGGGGCTAAGAGCTGACTCAGTGTGCTGTCCTGAGCCAAGCAGGTACATTGGGATTTCAAAGTTGGGAAAAACGCGCTTATTTTGGCTGAAAAATACGTTTTGAAAAGTGTGCTGTTCTGGACCTATAAGTTACATTGGGGTGCGCAAATGTTGCAAAAACGCTTTTGTCTTGGCTGAAAAACACGTTTTACCAACTTCTGCACAGTGGGGCTAAGAGCTGACTCAGTTTGCTCTCCTCAGTCAAGCAGGTACATTGGGATTTCAAAATTTGCAAAAACGGGTTTATTTCGGCTAAAAAACACGTTTTGAAAAGTGTGCTGTTCTGGCCCCGTAATTTACATTGGGGTGCCCAATGTTGCAAAAACGTGTTTATCTTGGCTGAAAAACACGTTTTCACAACTTCTGCACAGTGGGGCTAAGAGCTGAGTCAGTGTGCTGTCCTGAGCCAAGCAGGTACATTGGGATTTCAAAGTTGGGAAAAACACATTTATTTTGGCTGAAAAACACATTTTGAAAAGTGCGCTGTTCTGGCCCCTTAAGTTACATTGGGGTGCCAAAAGTTGCAAAAACGCGTTTATCTTGGCTGAAAAACACATTTTGAGAAGTGCGCTGTTCTGGCCCTTTAAGTTAAATTGGGGTGCCAAAAGTTGAAAAAACGCGTTTATCTTGGCTGAAAAACACGTTTTGACAACTTCTGCACAGTGGGGTAAGAGCTGACTTTGTGTGCTCTACTGAGCCAAGCAGGTAGATAGGGATTTCAAAGTTGGCAAAAACACTTTTATTTCGGCTGAAAAATACGTTTTGAAAGGTGTGCTGTTCTGGACCATTAAGTTACATTGGGGTGCCCAAAGTTGCAAAAACGCGTTTATCTTGGCTGAAAAACACGTTTTGACAACTTCTGCACAGTGGGGCTAAGAGCTGACTCAGTGTGCTCTCCTGACCCAAGCAGGTACATTGGGATTTCAAAGTTGGCAAAAACGCGTTTATTTCGGCTGAAAAACACTTTTTGAAAAGTGTGCTGTTCTGGCCCTGAAGTTACATTGGGGTGCCCAAAGTTGCAAAAAGGCGTTTATCTTGGCTGAAAAACACGTTTTGACAACTTCTGCACAGTGGGGCTAAGAGCTGACTCAGTGTGCTGTCCTGAGCTAAGCAGGTACATTGGGATTTCAAAGTTGGGAAAAACACGCTTATTTTGGCTGAAAAATACGTTTTGAAAAGTGTGCTGTTCTGGACCTATAAGTTACATTGGGGTGCGCAAATGTTGCAAAAACGCTTTTGTCTTTGCTGAAAAACACGTTTTACCAACTTCTGCACAGTGGGGCTAAGAGCTGACTCAGTTTGCTCTCCTCAGCCAAGCAGGTACATTGGGATTTCAAAATTTGCAAAAACGGGTTTATTTCGGCTGAAAAACACGTTTTGAAAAGTGTGCTGTTCTGGCCCCGTAATTTACATTGGGGTGCCCAAAGTTGCAAAAACGTGTTTATCTTGGCTGAAAAACACGTTTTCACAACTTCTGCACAGTGGGGCTAAGAGCTGAGTCAGTGTGCTGTCCTGAGCCAAGCAGGTACATTGGGATTTCAAAGTTGGGAAAAACACATTTATTTTGGCTGAAAAACACATTTTGAAAAGTGCGCTGTTCTGGCCCCTTAAGTTACATTGGGGTGCCAAAAGTTGCAAAAACGCGTTTATCTTGGCTGAAAAACACATTTTGACAACTTCTGCACAGTGGGGTAAGAGCTGACTTTGTGTGCTCTACTGAGCCAAGCAGGTAGATAGGGATTTCAAAGTTGGCAAAAACGCTTTTATTTCGGCTGAAAAATACGTTTTGAAAGGTGTGCTGTTCTGGCCCTGAAGTTACATTGGGGTGCCCAAAGTTGCAAAAAGGCGTTTATCTTGGCTGAAAAACACGTTTTGACAACTTCTGCACAGTGGGGCTAAGAGCTGACTCAGTGTGCTGTCCTGAGCTAAGCAGGTACATTGGGATTTCAAAGTTGGGAAAAACACGCTTATTTTGGCTGAAAAATACGTTTTGAAAAGTGTGCTGTTCTGGACCTATAAGTTACATTGGGGTGCGCAAATGTTGCAAAAACGCTTTTGTCTTTGCTGAAAAACACGTTTTACCAACTTCTGCACAGTGGGGCTAAGAGCTGACTCAGTTTGCTCTCCTCAGCCAAGCAGGTACATTGGGATTTCAAAATTTGCAAAAACGGGTTTATTTCGGCTGAAAAACACGTTTTGAAAAGTGTGCTGTTCTGGCCCCGTAATTTACATTGGGGTGCCCAAAGTTGCAAAAACGTGTTTATCTTGGCTGAAAAACACGTTTTCACAACTTCTGCACAGTGGGGCTAAGAGCTGAGTCAGTGTGCTGTCCTGAGCCAAGCAGGTACATTGGGATTTCAAAGTTGGGAAAAACACATTTATTTTGGCTGAAAAACACATTTTGAAAAGTGCGCTGTTCTGGCCCCTTAAGTTACATTGGGGTGCCAAAAGTTGCAAAAACGCGTTTATCTTGGCTGAAAAACACATTTTGACAACTTCTGCACAGTGGGGTAAGAGCTGACTTTGTGTGCTCTACTGAGCCAAGCAGGTAGATAGGGATTTCAAAGTTGGCAAAAACGCTTTTATTTCGGCTGAAAAATACGTTTTGAAAGGTGTGCTGTTCTGGCCCATTAAGTTACATTGGGGTGCCCAAAGTTGCAAAAACGCGTTTATCTTGGCTGAAAAAAACGTTTTGACAACTTCTGCACAGTGGGGCTAAGAGCTGACTCAGTGTGCTCTCCTGAGCCAAACAGGTAGATTGGGATTTCAAAGTTGGCAAAAATGCGTTTTTTACGGCTGAAAAATGCGTTTTGAAAAGTGTGCTGTTCTGGCCGCATAAGTTACATTGGGGTGCCCAAAGTTGCAAAAACACGTTTATCTTGGCTGAAAAACACGTTTTGACAACTTCTGCACAGTGGGGCTAAGAGCTGACTCAGTGTGCTGTCCTGAGCCAAGCAGGTACATTGGGATTTCAAAGTTGGCAAAAACGTGTTTATTTCGGCTGAAAAACACGTTTTGAAAAGTGTGCTGTTCTGGACCTTTAAATTACATTGGGGTGCCCAAATGTTGCAAAAACGCTTTTGTCTTGGCTGAACAACACGTTTTAACAACTTCTGCACAGTGGGGCTAAGAGCTGAATCAGTTTGCTCTCCTCAGCCAAGCAGGTACATTGGGATTTCAAAGTTGGCAAAAACGCATTTATTTCGGCTGAAAAACACGTTTTGAAAAGTGTGCTGTTCTGGCCCTGTAAGTTACATTGGGGTGCCCAATGTTGCAAAAAGGTGTTTATCTTGGCTGAAAAACATGTTTTGACAAGTTCTGCACAGTGGGGCTAAGAGCTGAATGAGTGTGCTCTCCTGAGCCAAGCAGGTACAATGGGTTTTCAAAGTTTGCAAAAACGCGTTTATTTCACCTGAAAAACACGTTTTGAAAAGTGTGCTGTTCTGGCCGCATAAGTTACATTGGGGTGCCCAAAGTTGCAAGAACGCGTTTATCTTGGCTGAAAAACACTTTTTGATAACTTCTGCACAGTGGGGCTAAGAGCTGACTCAGTGTGCTGTCCTGAGCCAAGCAGGTACATTGGGATTTTAAAGTTGGGAAAAACGCGCTTATTTTGGCTGAAAAATACGTTTTGAAAAGTGTGCTGTTCTGGACCTATAAGTTACATTGGGGTGCGCAAATGTTGCAAAAACGCTTTTGTCTTGGCTGAAAAACACATTTTAACAACATCTGCACAGTGGGGTAAGAGCTGACTTTGTGTGCTCTCCTGAGCCAAGCAGGTAGATTGGGATTTCAAAGTTGGGAAAAACACGTTTATTACGGCTGAAAAACGCATTAAGAGAAGTATGCTGTTCTGGCCCCGTAAGTTACACTGGGGTGCCCAAATGTTGCAAAAACCCTTTTGTCTTGGCTGAAAAACACGTTTTAACAACTTCTGCACAGTGGGGCTAAGAGCTGAATCAGTGTGCTGTCCTGAGCCACGCAGGTACAGTGGGTTTTCAAAGTTGGGAAAAACGCGTTTATTTCGGCTGAAAAACCCTTTTTGAAAAGTGTTCTGTTCTGGCCCTGTAAGTTACATTAGGGTGCCCAATGTTGCAAAAAAGCGTTTATCTTGGCTGAAAAACACGTTTTGACAACTTCTGCACAGTGGGGCTAAGAGCTGAATCAGTGTGCTGTCCTGAGCCACGCAGGTACAGTGGGTTTTCAAAGTTGGGAAAAACGCGCTTATTTTGGCTGAAAAATACGTTTTGAAAAGTGTGCTGTTCTGGACTTATAAGTTACATTGGGGTGCGCAAATGTTACAAAAACGCTTTTATCTTGGCTGAAAAACACGTTTTACCAACTTCTGCACAGTGGGGCTAAGAGCTGACTCAGTTTGCTCTCCTCAGCCAAGCTGGTACATTGGGATTTCAAAATTTGCAAAAACGGGTTTATTTCGGCTGAAAAACACGTTTTGAAAAGTGTGCTGTTCTGGCCCCGTAATTTACATTGGGGTGCCCAAAGTTGCAAAAACGCGTTTATCTTGGCTGAAAAACACGTTTGGACAACTTCTGCACAGTGGGGCTAAGAGCTTACTGAGTGTGCTCTCCTGAGCCAAGCAGGTACAATGGGTTTTCAAAGTTTGCAAAAACGCGTTTATTTCGGCTGAAAAACACGTTTTGAAAAGTGTGCTGTTCTGGCCGCATAAGTTACATTGGGGTGCCCAAAGTTGCAAAAACACGTTTATCTTGGCTGAAAAACACGTTTTGACAACTTCTGCACAGTGGGGCTAAGAGCTGACTCAGTGTGCTGTCCTGAGCCAAGCAGGTACATTGGGATTTCAAAGTTGGCAAAAACGTGTTTATTTCGGCTGAAAAACACGTTTTGAAAAGTGTGCTGTTCTGGACCTATAAATTACATTGGGGTGCCCAAATGTTGCAAAAACGCTTTTGTCTTGGCTGAACAACACGTTTTAACAACTTCTGCACAGTGGGGCTAAGAGCTGACTCAGTTTGCTCTCCTCAGCCAAGCAGGTACATTGGGATTTCAAAGTTGGCAAAAACGCGTTTATTTCGGCTGAAAAACACGTTTTGAAAAGTGTGCTGTTCTGGCCCTGTAAGTTACATTGGGGTGCCCAATGTTGCAAAAAGGTGTTTATCTTGGCTGAAAAACATGTTTTGACAACTTCTGCACAGTGGGGCTAAGAGCTGAATGAGTGTGCTCTCCTGAGCCAAGCAGGTACAATGGGTTTTCAAAGTTTGCAAAAACGCGTTTATTTCACCTGAAAAACACGTTTTGAAAAGTGTGCTGTTCTGGCCGCATAAGTTACATTGGGGTGCCCAAAGTTGCAAAAACGCGTTTATCTTGGCTGAAAAACACTTTTTGACAACTTCTGCACAGTGGGGCTAAGAGCTGACTCAGTGTGCTGTCCTGAGCCAAGCAGGTACATTGGGATTTCAAAGTTGGGAAAAACGCGCTTATTTTGGCTGAAAAATACGTTTTGAAAAGTGTGCTGTTCTGGACCTATAAGTTACATTGGGGTGCGCAAATGTTGCAAAAACGCTTTTGTCTTGGCTGAAAAACACATTTTAACAACATCTGCACAGTGGGGTAAGAGCTGACTTTGTGTGCTCTCCTGAGCCAAGCAGGTAGATTGGGATTTCAAAGTTGGGAAAAACACGTTTATTACGGCTGAAAAACGCATTAAGAGAAGTATGCTGTTCTGGCCCCGTAAGTTACACTGGGGTGCCGAAATGTTGCAAAAACCCTTTTGTCTTGGCTGAAAAACACGTTTTAACAACTTCTGCACAGTGGGGCTAAGAGCTGAATCAGTGTGCTGTCCTGAGCCACGCAGGTACAGTGGGTTTTCAAAGTTGGGAAAAACGCGTTTATTTCGGCTGAAAAACCCTTTTTGAAAAGTGTGCTGTTCTGGCCCTGTAAGTTACATTAGGGTGCCCAATGTTGCAAAAAAGCGTTTATCTTGGCTGAAAAACACGTTTTGACAACTTCTGCACAGTGGGGCTAAGAGCTGAATCAGTGTGCTGTCCTGAGCCACGCAGGTACAGTGGGTTTTCAAAGTTGGGAAAAACGCGCTTATTTTGGCTGAAAAATACGTTTTGAAAAGTGTGCTGTTCTGGACTTATAAGTTAAATTGGGGTGCGCAAATGTTACAAAAACGCTTTTGTCTTGGCTGAAAAACACGTTTTACCAACTTCTGCACAGTGGGGCTAAGAGCTGACTCAGTTTGCTCTCCTCAGCCAAGCTGGTACATTGGGATTTCAAAATTTGCAAAAACGGGTTTATTTCGGCTGAAAAACACGTTTTGAAAAGTGTGCTGTTCTGGCCCCGTAATTTACATTGGGGTGCCCAAAGTTGCAAAAACGTGTTTATCTTGGCTGAAAAACACGTTTTTACAACTTCTGCACAGTGGGGCTAAGAGCTGAGTCAGTGTGCTGTCCTGAGCCAAGCAGGTACATTGGGATTTCAAAGTTGGGAAAAACACGTTTATTTTGGCTGAAAAACACATTTTGAAAAGTGCGCTGTTCTGGCCCCTTAAGTTACATTGGGGTGCCAAAAGTTGCAAAAACGCGTTTATCTTGGCTGAAAAACACATTTTGAGAAGTGCGCTGTTCTGGCCCTTTAAGTTACATTGGGGTGCCAAAAGTTGAAAAAACGCGTTTATCTTGGCTGAAAAACACGTTTTGACAACTTCTGCACAGTGGGGTAAGAGCTGACTTTGTGTGCTCTCCTGAGCCAAGCAGGTAGATAGGGATTTCAAAGTTGGCAAAAAAGCTTTTATTTCGGCTGAAAAATACGTTTTGAAAGGTGTGCTGTTCTGGCCCATTAAGTTACATTGGGGTGCCCAAAGTTGCAAGAACGCGTTTATCTTGGCTGAAAAATACGTTTTGACAACTTCTGCACAGTGGGGCTAAGAGCTGAATCAGTGTGCTCTCCTGAGCCAAGCAGGTAGATTGGGATTTCAAAGTTGGCAAAAATGCGTTTTTTACGGCTGAAAAATGCGTTTTGAAAAGTATGCTGTTCTGGCCCCGTAATTTACATTGGGGTGCCCAAAGTTGCAAAAAAGCGTTTATCTTGGCTGAAAAACACGTTTGGACAACTTCTGCACAGTGGGGCTAAGAGCTTACTGAGTGTGCTCTCCTGAGCCAAGCAGGTACAATGGGTTTTCAAAGTTTGCAAAAACGCGTTTATTTCGGCTGAAAAACACGTTTTGAAAAGTGTGCTGTTCTGGCCGCATAACTTACTTTGGGGTGCCCAAAGTTGCAATAACGCATTTATCTTGGCTGAAAAACACGTTTTGACAACTTCTGCACAGTGGGGCTAAGAGCTGACTCAGTGTGCTGTCCTGAGCCAAGCAGGTACATTGGGATTTCAAAGTTGGCAAAAACGTGTTTATTTCGGCTGAAAAACATGTTTTGAAAAGTGTGCTGTTCTGGACCTATAAATTACATTGGGGTGCGCAAATGTTGCAAAAACGCTTTTGTCTTGGCTGAAAAACACGTTTTAACAACTTCTGCACAGTGGGGTAAGAGCTGACTTTGTGTGCTCTCCTGAGCCAAGCAGGTAGATAGGGATTTCAAAGTTGGGAAAAACACGTTTATTACGGCTGAAAAACGCATTAAGAGAAGTATGCTGTTCTGGCCCCGTAAGTTACACTGGGGTGCCCAAATGTTGCAAAAACCCTTTTGTCTTGGCTGAAAAAAAAGTTTTAACAACTTCTGCACAGTGGGGCTAAGAGCTGACTGAGTATTCTCTCTTGAGCCAAGCAGGTACATTGGGATTTCAAAGTTGGCAAAAACGCGTTTATTTCGGCTGAAAAACACGTTTTGAAAAGTGTGCTGTTCTGGCCCTGTAAGGTACATTGGGGTGCCCAATGTTGCAAAAAGGCGTTTATCTTGGCTGAAAAACACGTTTTGACAACTTCTGCACAGTGGGGCTAAGAGCTGACTCAGTGTGCTGTCCTGGGCCAAGCAGGTACATTGGGTTTTCAAAGTTGGGAAAAACGCGCTTATTTTGGCTGAAAAATACGTTTTGAAAAGTGTGCTGTTCTGTCCGCATAAGTTACATTGGGGTGCCCAAATGTTGCAAAAACGCTTTTGTCTTGGCTGAAAAACACGTTTTGACAACTTCTGCACAGTGGGGCTAAGAGCTGACTCAGTGTGCTGTCCTGAGCCAAGCAGGTACATTGGGATTTCAAAGTTGGGAAAAACGCGCTTATTTTCGCTGAAAAATACGTTTTGAAAAGTGTGCTGTTCTGGACCTATAAGTTACATTGGGGTGCGCAAATGTTGCAAAAACGCTTTTGTCTTGGCTGAAAAACACGTTTTAACAACTTCTGCACAGTGGGGTAAGAGCTGACTTTGTGTGCTCTCCTGAGCCAAGCAGGTAGATAGGGATTTCAAAGTTGGGAAAAACACGTTTATTACGGCTGAAAAACGCATTAAGAGAAGTATGCTGTTCTGGCCCCGTAAGTTACACTGGGGTGCCCAAATGTTGCAAAAACCCTTTTGTCTTGGCTGAAAAACACATTTTAACAACTTCTGCACAGTGGGGCTAAGAGCTGACTCAGTTTGCTCTTCTCCGCCAACCAGGTACATTGGGATCTCAAAGTTGGCAAAAACGCGTTTATTTCGGCTGAAAAACACGTTTTGAAAAGTGTGCTGTTCTGGCCCCGTAATTTACATTGGGGTGCCCAAAGTTGCAAAAACGCGTTTATCTTGGCTGAAAAACACGTTTTCACAACGTCTGCACAGTGGGGCTAAGAGCTGACTGAGTATTTTCTCTTGAGCCAAGCAGGTACATTGGGATTTCACAGTTTCCAAAAACGTGTTTATTTTTGCTGAAAAATACTTTTTGAAAAGTGCGCTGTTCTCGCCCCTTAAGTTACATTGGGGTGCCCAATGTTGCAAAAAAGCGTTTATCTTGGCTGAAAAACATGTTTTGACAACTTCTGCACAGTGGGGCTAAGAGCTGACTGAGTGTGCTCTCCTGAGCCAAGCAGGTACAATGGGTTTTCAAAGTTTGCAAAAACGCGTTTATTTCACCTGAAAAACACGTTTTGAAAAGTGTGCTGTTCTGGCCGCACAAGTTACATTGGGGTGCGCAAATGTTGCAAAAACGCTTTTGTCTTGGCTGAAAAACACGTTTTACCAACTTCTGCACAGTGGGGCTAAGAGCTGACTCAGTTTGCTCTCCTCAGCCAAGCAGGTACATTGGGATTTCAAAATTTGCAAAAACGGGTTTATTTCGGCTGAAAAACACGTTTTGAAAAGTGTGCTGTTCTGGCCCCGAAATTTACATTGGGGTGCCCAAAGTTAAAAACGTGTTTATCTTGGCTGAAAAACACGTTTTGACAACTTCTGCACAGTGGGGCTAAGAGCTGAGTCAGTGTGCTGTCCTGAGCCAAGCAGGTAGATTGGGATTTCAAAGTTGGCAAAAATGCGTTTTTTACAGCTGAAAAATGCGTTTTGAAAAGTATGCTGTTCTGGCCCCGTAATTTACATTGGGGTGCCCAAAGTTGCAATAACGCGTTTATCTTGGCTGAAAAACACGTTTGGACAACTTCTGCACAGTGGGGCTAAGAGCTGACTCAGTGTGCTGTCCTGAGCCAAGCAGGTACATTGGAATTTCAAAGTTGGCAAAAACGCGTTTATTTCGGCTGAAAAACACGTTTTGAAAAGTGTGCTGTTCTGGACCTATAAATTACATTGGGGTGCCCAAATGTTGCAAAAACGCTTTTGTCTTGGCTGAAAAACACGTTTTAACAGCTTCTGCACAGTGGGGCTAAGAGCTGACTCAGTTTGCTCTCCTCAGCCAAGCAGGTACATTGGGATTTCAAAGTTGGGAAAAACACGTTTAATTTGGCTGAAAAACACATTTTGAAAAGTGCGCTGTTCTGGCCCCTTAAGTTACATTGGGGTGCCAAAAGTTGCAAAAACGCGTTTATCTTGGCTGAAAAACACATTTTGAGAAGTGCGCTGTTCTGGCCCTTTAAGTTACATTGGGGTGCCAAAAGTTGAAAAAACGCGTTTATCTTGGCTGAAAAACACGTTTTGACAACTTCTGCACAGTGGGGTAAGAGCTGACTTTGTGTGCTCTCCTGAGCCAAGCAGGTAGATAGGGATTTCAAAGTTGGCAAAAACGCTTTTATTTCGGCTGAAAAATACGTTTTGAAAGGTGTGCTGTTCTGCCCATTAAGTTACATTGGGGTGCCCAAAGTTGCAAAAACGCGTTTATCTTGGCTGAAAAACACGTTTTGACAACTTCTGCACAGTGGGGCTAAGAGCTGACTCAGTGTGCTCTCCTGAGCCAAGCAGGTAGATTGGGATTTCAAAGTTGGCAAAAATGCGTTTTTTACAGCTGAAAAATGCGTTTTGAAAAGTATGCTGTTCTGGCCCCGTAATTTACATTGGGGTGCCCAAAGTTGCAATAACGCGTTTATCTTGGCTGAAAAACACGTTTGGACAACCTCTGCACAGTGGGGCTAAGAGCTGACTCAGTGTGCTGTCCTGAGCCAAGCAGGTACATTGGAATTTCAAAGTTGGCAAAAACGCGTTTATTTTGGCTGAAAAACACGTTTTGAAAAGTGTGCTGTTCTGGACCTATAAATTACATTGGGGTGCCCAAATGTTGCAAAAACGCTTTTGTCTTGGCTGAACAACACGTTTTAACAACTTCTGCACAGTGGGGCTAAGAGCTGACTCAGTATTCTCTCCTCAGCCAAGCAGGTACATTGGGATTTCAAAGTTGGCAAAAACGCGTTTATTTCGTCTGAAAAACCCTTTTTGAAAAGTGTGCTGTTCTGGCCCTGTAAGTTACATTGGGGTGCCCAATGTTGCAAAAAGGCGTTTATCTTGGCTGAAAAACACGTTTTGACAACTTCTGCACAGTGGGGCTTAGAGCTGACTGAGTATTCTCTTTTGAGCCAAGCAGGTAAAATGGGATTTCACAGTTTCCAAAAACGTGTTTATTTTTGCTGAAAACTACTTTTTGAAAAGTGCGCTGTTCTGGCCCCTTAAGTTACATTGGGGTGCCCAATGTTGCAAAAAAGCGTTTATCTTGGCTGAAAAACATGTTTTGACAACTTCTGCACAGTGGGGCTAAGAGCTGACTGAGTGTGCTCTCCTGAGCCAAGCAGGTACAATGGGTTTTCAAAGTTTGCAAAAACGCGTTTATTTCACCTGAAAAACACGTTTTGAAAAGTGTGCTGTTCTGGCCGCATAAGTTACATTGGGGTACCCAAAGTTGCAAAAACGCGTTTATCTTGGCTGAAAAACACGTTTTGACAACTTCTGCACAGTGGGGCTAAGAGCTGCCTCAGTTTGCTCTTCTCCGCCAACCAGGTACATTGGGATCTCAAAGTTGGCTAAAACGCGTTTATTTCGGCTGAAAAATACGTTTTGAAAGGTGTGCTGTTCTGGCCCATTAAGTTACATTGGGGTGCCCAAAGTTGGCAAAAATGCGTTTTTTACGGCTGAAAAATGCGTTTTGAAAAGTATGCTGTTCTGGCCCCGTAATTTACATTGGGGTGCCCAAAGTTGCAAAAACGCGTTTATCTTGGCTGAAAAACACGTTTTGAAAAGTGTGCTGTTCTGGACTTATAAGTTACATTGGGGTGCGCAAATGTTGCAAAAACGCTTTTGTCTTGGCTGAAAAACGCGTTGTACCAACTTCTGCACAGTGGGGCTAAGAGCTGACTCAGTTTGCTCTCCTCAGCCAAGCAGGTACATTGGGATTTCAAAATTTGCAAAAATGGGTTTATTTCGGCTGAAAAACACGTTTTGAAAAGTGTACTGTTCTGGCCCCGTAATTTACATTGGGGTGCCCAAAGTTGCAAAAACGCGTTTATCTTGGCTGAAAAACACGTTTTCACAACTTCTGCACAGTGGGGCTAAGAGCTGAGTCAGTGTGCTGTCCTGAGCCAAGCAGGTACATTGGGATTTCAAAGTTGGGAAAAACACATTTATTTTGGCTGAAAAACACATTTTGAAAAGTGCGCTGTTCTGGCCCCTTAAGTTACATTGGGGTGCCAAAAGTTGCAAAAACTTGTTTATCTTGGCTGAAAAACACATTTTGAGAAGTGCGCTGTTCTGGCCCTTTAAGTTACATTGGGGTGCCAAAAGTTG